>NC_091461.1:74070883-74370883 GCF_027789765.1 Dendropsophus ebraccatus
CTTTATCTAATGGCATATAATGATAAGTTTTCTGAAAATGTCCATCATCCGCCTAAAGAGTCATGTTTTGTCCTTATTATGTAATCAAATAAAAAGACTGGCAGCCAGCATGTGACCGCACTCAGAGCTTTTTTTGTTCTAATAAAAAGGGGTTGTTGTGATTTGCCAAGCTAGTTTAATCCAAAAAACTTACTACTGTACTGTAGTCCTAAAAGCTCCAACATTCTCCTGACAGGTCCATAGCCTCCACTTTCTCATGGGTCCAGACTAGGGATGAGCGAACCGAACCGTTACGAACCAGATTTGTTACGAACTTTGCAAAAGGTTCGGTTCGGTACCGAACCGAACTTTCAAAAGGTTTGTGACGAAGTTCGTTAAAACCGCAACGGCGTCGCAAAACTGTATTGTTTTTACAGAATGGAAGAGGATATAAGGAATTATTACTCCTATAATCCCTTTTATCCTTTTATTATGTCAATATCAAGGTGTGTGATGTCACTACAGGAACAGGAAGTGCCTGAGCGTCCATGCTCTTTCTCATTGTGTGTCTAGACTGCAGAGAGAGGAGCTCAGTGCTAGTTAGGGAGGGAAAGCACATAGATAGATAGGCAAACAAGTAGATATTTACAGGGAGGTAGAGAGAGAGAGAGAGAGATAGGCAGAGATAGGAAGTAAAAAACTTGTGATATCCAGAAAATAGTTAAACACCGATATATCGGGGGCGGAGCCTGACCGGGGATGGAGTGAAATGCGCGCCGCGTGAGCTCCCGCATACCGCCGCATTATACATGCTCCTGCGGGCTGGAGGACGGCGGCACCCACATACCCCACATACCGGAGGACCGAGGACGAGGCGGGGATCAGACATGGCCAGCGGGACGTCCAAAAAGAACACCCGGGAGCCCAGGGACACGGCGGCGCCATCCCACAGAGGCCTCCAAGATGGCGCCGGCTCCATTGTGCCGCGGTCCGGCGGGGCGCCCATACAGCAGGCTGCAGGCAAGTTGGCAGTGTGTGCCCGGGACCAGCCAGGGGAGCAGGGGGGCAGCCCAGGCACCAGCCAAAACCAGAGCCCGCGTTCCCCGGACGCAATCCTGCCCGCCCAATCCTCACTGGGGCCTGTCATTACTGGGCAGCAGAGTCATGAGGCCCAGATCCACAGGGAGGAGGAGGAGGACGACGACCTGCCTGAGCCCACACTGAGGGAGGTTTTTCGAGCAGTAATGAAAGGCAACATGGCCATTGCCTCCCTACAACAGCAAGTAGGCTCTATCCAGGAAGAACTGGCCTTTATGCGCCAAAATGTGCAAAAAGTTAATGAGAGAATGGCTGCTGCTGAGGGCAGAATCAGTGATTTAGAGGACAAGCTAGGCCCTGTTGCTAGAGATACTCGCAGACATGATCAGCAAATCTCTGCTCTCCTCCTAAAAGCAGATGATCTGGAAAACGCAACAATGTGCGCATTGTGGGTTTCCCAGAAAAAGCAGAAGGCCCTAATCCCACTCGTTTCTTTGAATCCTGGATTAAGGATGCTACGGGAGATGGGACACTGTCAACTTTGTATGCTATAGAAAGAGCCCACCGAGTCCCTGCTCGCCCGTTGCTACCTGGGGCTCAGCCACGCTCGGTTCTGGCGAAACTGCTACACTATAAAGACAGAGACGCTATCCTGCAGGCTGCACGCCAAAATCCTGATATTACCTACAATGGTTGTCGCATTTCCTTCTATCCGGATTATTCAGCAGAAATTCAAAAGAAGCGGGCACGCTTTACGGAAATCAAACGCAGGCTACGCCAACTTCATGTTCCCTACGCCATGTTGTACCCAGCCAAATTGTGCGTTGTTGCTATGGGAGACACGCATTTCTTAACTGAACCACGAGATGCTGACCGCTGGCTTGAAGCCCACCAGCAGCAGATTCGGCGGGGGGCCAACCCCTGATGTGTTCCACGTCCCTTTGCTTTCCTCCGTGGTGTGTGGAAGGTTTCTCCCTCTGCTGTGGAGAATATATATTTCCTTTTGGTGACTTTTGTCCTCAGCCCGCAGTTGCACCTTGTATACTGATTGAAGCGGGGTGGCCCGAAGAAGATGCAAGCTTTTCACCTACACCCGGTAGTGTGGAGAACTGGTGGCCCCCACTGTCCACACGTAGTGGACAATTGTCCCTGTTCCTGTTTTTTGTTCTTTATTCTGTTTCTCTTTTTTCTACTTGTTTTTTTTCTGGTTGCTGGGTCTACCAGGCCCTGTGTTTCTTGGCAACTCCCACACACAATACATGTACTCTCTACCCTCCGATATTTTTCATTGTACTATGCACTGTGCATTGATGTGTTTATATTTGAAAATGTATTTCTTTCTCTTCCCTTATGGCGAATGGCATTAGAGTGGTCTCCTGGAACATAAGAGGTCTGGGTGAGGCTGATAAGCGTTACGCACTGTTTGATAGATTACGTACATTCCACCCCCTCATCTTGTGTCTGCAGGAGACCCACCTTACTAAAGACACAGCTCATCTGTTACACAGGTCATGGATAGGCTGGAGCTATCATTCTTACTATTCACAGTATTCCCGGGGGGTGAGCATATTGATCCATAAAAATATACCGTTTGTTTGTTTAAAGGTTAAAGTAGACCCTCATGGTCAGTTCATTTGTTTGTATTGCTCCATTTATGCTACTAAGTGGGTATTGTGTTCACTCTATATACCTCCACCTTACAATAGTTCGGTTTTAAAAACAATTTTGAGTTTTGGTGCAGCACACCCGGATGCCTCACTGCTCCTCATAGGAGATTTCAATTCTGTTGTGGATGGCACCCTTGATAGGATGTCTGTAGTGGCATCGACCTCTAATGCGCGCTTGACCCCCTTGGGTGCGCTCTTACCCGAGGTAGCTCTCTTTGATCTTTGGAGGGCACGGCACCCGGGTGTGCGCACCTACTCCTGTTACTCGGCCACGCACAATAGTCTGTCTCGTATTGACCTTGCCCTTGGGGATGCTCGGACGCTGTCCTTGGTGATAGAGGTAGAATATTTGCCGCGGTCACTCTCTGACCACTCCCCCCTGAGTCTCCTCCTGGAGCACCCTGGGGTGTGGCGCCCCACAGTGTGGTCTTGGCGCCTTAATCCGCATTGGCTTTCTATTCTCGAGACGCCTGGTATTCAAATGGCAGCGGAAGAATTCTTTAATCATAATGCTGGTACTGCCACTCCGCAGATTGAGTGGGATGCAATGAAGGCGTATTTAAGAGGATATTTTATACAAACAATTACCCGAACTAAGCGAGCAAGAGGCCGTCTACGGTCGGCTCTCCAGGACTCCTTTTTACAGGCGGAGGAAAATCACATTGCAGGTAATTCTGCTGTTACCTCAGCTAGACTTAAAGAGGCCCAACAGGTACTTACAGATTTTGACCTTGAATCCGCTGCCCATAAGAGAAACTTTGCTAAGCACATGTTTTTTGTAGAAGGCGAGCATACTGGGCATCTCTTATCTGTTATTAAGAGTGCTCAAAAAAGTTCGACCTTCCTCACCCACATACAGAATAATGAGGGAGTCCTGGTGACCTCTACCCCTGAAATCTTACAAGTCTTTTATTCTTATTATTCCAATCTATATAGCTCTAAATTGGAGGCCACTCCCAATCATATCAGGGATTTCCTGTCTTCTATCTCCCTCCCGGTCCTAACTGCTGATGTACGGGAAACATTGGAGACCCCGCTGACCTTAGAGGAGCTAGAGGCTGCGGCCTCCTCTATCACCAACAACAGGGCACCAGGGATGGATGGGTTGCCAGGAGAATTATTTAAAAAGGTGGGAGAGGTACTGTTACCCAAGCTGTTGGAGGTGTGGCAGGCCTCTGTGGAATCAAGCTCCCTTCCGGAGTCCATGAGGGAAGCAATAATTATAGTCCTGCCCAAGCCTGAGAGAGATGTAACCTTGCCGGGTTCCTATAGACCCATCTCTCTGTTATCTACAGATATCAAGATAGTGGCCAAGGCCATAGCTAACAGACTCTCCCTCTACATGAGTGCTCTAGTTCATCCCAACCAAACGGGCTTTATTCCAGCCAGGTCCACTGCCATGAATATTAGACGGTTGTATGTTAATCTCCAGTTGCCCTCGGAGGATTCGGGAGGGAGGGCGGTGTGTTCACTCGACGCTGTCAAAGCTTTTGACAGTGTCGAGTGGGCCTTTCTATGGGCAGTACTGGACAAAATGGGGTTTGGGCCACAATTTATTTCTTGGATATTTTCTTGGATTTCTTGTTATATTCCTCACCCTGTGCGCGTGTGAAAATAAATGGTGGCCTGTCTGACAGATTTGATTTGCAGCAGGGTATGCGGGAGGGATGCCCCCTGTCGCCGTTGCTTTTTGCACTAGCCATAGAGCCGCTGGCATCCCTGATACGTGGCCACCCGGTTGTGTGTGGTTTTAAGAGGGGTCCCCAAGAGGAGAAAATTGCGTTATACGCAGATGACTTATTGTTATATCTAAATGACACTGATGCATCTCTGGCTACGGCTATCACGCTTATTGATGACTTTGGCAGATTTTCGGGATTGTCCATTGGTTGGGACAAGTCGGTGCTGCTGCCGCTGGATGTTGATGTAGCACACATGCCTGTCCTCCCCTTCCCTCTCAAGATTGTCACGGAATTTAAATACCTTGGCATTATCATCTCCAAGAATATCAAAGCCTATGAGAGATTGAATCTCACACCGATTCTTTCCAAATTTCAGGCCAAAATGGGGGGGTGGCGTAAGCTCCCTTTATCAGTGGTGGGACGCTCTAATCTGATAAAAATGGTATGGATGCCCCAATTACTATATGTATTGCATAATTCCCCGATACGGATTCCTATCCGTTACTTTCATAAAGTACACAGCTTATTCAGAGACCTCATTTGGGCTTCCCAGCGCCATCGTATAAAGCTAGAAACTTTGCAAAGAGCTAAAACAGCAGGGGGGTTGGCAGTGCCTAATGCCATGATTTATTTCTTAGCCTCTCAGCTGCAACATCTTAGGGGGTGGGAGACAGACACGCTAACGGACCCTACTTTCCAATTATTACAGGCTCACTTTGGAACAGGGCAGTTATTTGAGGTCCTGGAGGCTAAACGTTTCTCAACGGCTGCAGCAGGCCTCCCTACACTTCAGCTTTATCATAGAGTCTGGTGGAAGGTTAGAGACATGTATGGGTTGTCCAGATGCTTTGCATACACCTCTATATGGGATACCCCTTGGTTGAGTGAGTTATTCTTCTTGGAAGGGTTTACACCATGGCGGGCACTTGGGCTTAGACGAGTGGAGCAGTTATACATTAATGGCCAGCTAAAAAGTTTCCAGCGGCTGTGTGAAGAATTCCCCATCCCTAGGACACATTTTTACAAATACCTCCAGTTACGCCATGCGTGTGATAGTGAGGGGGACATTTTGTCCCGGGAGCGGGTAATTATTCCGCCTATCCATATAGTAGGTGCATCTACCACATCTGGTAAAAATTTGGTCTCATTTCCTTGCTATATATCCACTTGCACGACAAATTTTTAGAAAAACATCCGTTGACCATAAAGGAGAAGTGGGAGGCTGACTTGGGTCCCCTGGAGGATGAGTTATGGAAGGAAATTTTGGAGATGACGCCCCAATTGTCCGTGGGGGAGCAGCACCGACTGTCCCATTTGTATCTGTTACACCGTGTCTACAGAACTCCGGAGTTCTTATTTAGAGTGGGACTTCGTCCAGATGCCCTGTGTCCTCGGTGCCAGAGAGACGAGGGAGGGATCCTGCACATGTTCTGGCGGTGCCCAAAATTAATGAGGTATTGGCAAGAGGTTGCTTCAATTATCCACAAAGTCTATTCTGTTCACCTTGAACAGTCTCCCTTAGTTTGCATTTTAGGCTACGTAGAGAACATAGTCTTACCTAATCCTGGTAAAGTAGCTGATGCTAGGATCTTATATATGGCTAGAAAGCTGATAGCTCAATCCTGGCTTGACCAGGACCCTCCGATGAGTACTGTCTTTGTAGCTAAAGTTAACTGGCTCATTGCCAATGATAAATATGCCTATGAAAAGTGGGAGGCGATGAAAAAATTTGAGAAGATCTGGGCCCCTTGGCTAGATACCCCCGGTATGGCACCGCCATCACTTACTAGAGGCAGGCTCTCTCCCTCAACGGCCACCTAAACATATATCCAGGAGTTTCTGCTTATAATGGAGGTTATAGAGCCTCTCTAATGGTTTACTGTCTTTACTGCTGCGTACCCCTCCTCTTCTGAAGGGTTGCCTTTTCGGACTATGTTGGTTGTTGCCAATTTGTTGTTTTTACTTTCTGTTTTGTACTGTTTTGCGCAGGGTTTGGGCTACTGTACTGGCCTCCCTGTGGTTATGTGTCTTTCAACAACCTTAGTATAAGAGGGAGTGCAGGCAGGACGCCCACAATTTATTCTTTAACGTCAAGCCAGATGTTCGTCTCCCTGCCCAGGCTCAACAGGGCCCTCTTGGCCTCTTGGTGGTGGAGTCATGGTGCGTGCCTCCGTCAGATGAGGTTCTTTATTCTCTTCATCCGATGAGTCCTCTGTTGTTTGTTGAGCTTCTTCATCTCTGCTGACAAATGAACAGTGGACAAAATCTGTTATTACAAACATGTTAGCAACATTGTAACAATTCTCAAGAACCAATATGCATCCAATGCAGGATTTTACTTAGGCTTTTTGTGTCCTTTTTTATGCAGTATGTCCAATGTGTTAGCCAGGGGCGTAACTACCACTATAGCAGCCATAGCGGCTGCTATGGGGCCCGCCGCATCAGGGGGCCCCATGGCCTGCTCCTGCAATACACTGGGCCCCCTGAGCCGTCATCATTTGCAGCACCGGGTGGCCCTGCTGGTCTCCTGGGTTTTGCAAATGTCCCTTTAACTGCAAGCACTCCTTACCAGAGCTAGCAGTTATGTAGTTATGACTTCACTTGACCGTTTAGTGGTCAGTCGGGGGGGGGGGCCCAATCAAAAGTTTGCTATGGGGCCCAGCCATTTCTAGTTACACCCCTGGTGTTAGCCTTACCTTTGCGCATAATCTAGACTATTGATCAACATTCTCACACTGCTCCCCAAAAATGATGCTCAGGGAAAATAATATGTCTGCAAAGAAATAGTAATTTATTCTCACATCTTGCACTAATTAGCCCTTGGCTCCCTAAAAATCTCACTTGAGAAATGAGTGGGACATTGTTAGGTCATTGTTAGCCCAATGTAATTATTGGGGCACATTTGTTGCCATTTATCCTGTCCGTGCTTTGTAGCTAAATCGAACTCCAGTTAGGTCTTACATCATCGACGTATTAAACAATTTTTAGTATCCAGTTAGGGCACGCTGCATTTATAAAGAATATTGAGTGTACAGCCGGGGGAGCATTATTGTGAGTAACTTTATTATTATCCAGTTCCAGAAATATATAGGTCCCCCTGCAGGAAGCTCGATGTATATAATCTCTGTCTACGTAACACGTCTATATGTCTGCACACATAACAGACTGAACTAATACTGACATCATCTGATCCTAGCATGGACAGATGCAATTAAGACACAGCCGTCTGCTGGCATTCAAAATGAAATGCAGCATTGGGGCAAAACGCAAAGAGCCGAGTTCTTCTTGTGAGGCCCCACGCCTCATCAGCTGCCGTCGCTCCCTGATGAATCTGTCCCTCACACTGGACCACCTGGTCTCCACATGTTTGGCTGAAAGGAAAAAACGTACAGACAGTAATATATGTAGCGTCAGGTGACCATAACAGTAGAGTTTCTTGTTTGACATAGTGGGTAAATAACTTACCAATGATCAACTTCTGTAATCTACTATGCTTGTCCCAACCTGGGTACACAATCCGGGCAACCTCCCTCCATGCGGCACTCCGCCTTAGCCGGCTTGTGTACCCAGGCGCAGGGCCGTCCCATAGCAGTGGCCGAGCATGAACCTTAATAAAAAGATAAATAAATAATATAAACCTCTTGCAAACAATGCTCGCATTGTAAGGTACAGTAATAGCTAGTCGACGCTTTTTCCTTGTTAGGGTACAAACACACACCGTATACGCAGCAGATATGCAGCAAATACGCAGCAGATCTGCAGCAGATTTGGTGGTGCAGATTTGATGCTGTGTTCAGTTATTTAGATCTAATCTGCTGTGTATTTGTTGCGTATTTGCTGCGTATCGCAGCAGTAAATAGGCTGTGTATACGGTGTGTGTGTTTGTATCCTTAGAGGCAATGTTGCTGACTAAATATGACGTCACTTATGTGGGTGGGTTATGGAGCTTCCCGTGCTGCTAACTCCCTCCCTCCTCCCTTTCCCTCCATGATGTCTGCTGCCGGCCCATATCATATACACAGTACACAACTACTCCCATCATGTGGTCATAGTGTAAGCCTCAAATATTTCATGTAATAACGTGATCAAACAAAGAAAATTCCTGGAAGAGATATTACACAAACATAGCGAATCAAACATAATTAGCTACACATTGGCTACAATTGGAAATACATTGCATTATGTTTCACACAGACACATAGCCTAAGGGAACAAACACACACACCGTATACGCAGTCTATTTACTGCTGCGATACGCAGCAAATACGCAACAAATACGCAGCAGATTAAATCTAAATAACTGAACACAGCATCAAATCTGCACCACCAAATCTGCTGCAGATCTGCTGCGTATTTGCTGCGTATCTGCTGCATATACGGTGTGTGTGTTTGTACCCTAACAAATATAAATGTATAGTGCGATTTAGAGCTAACCCTTATGGGCAAGCCATAGGAATTACACACATTCATAGGGACGTGAACTACTATCAGCAATGTATGGTGACCAATGTAGTCACAAAGAGCAATGGGTGGGGGCAAAAATCCATAATAAACATTTACCTTCGTCATAAATAAAGATCATTCATGACTAACTTGTAATTGAGAAATTAGGAAGGAAAGAGCCTTTAACAACACTTATATAAAATGAAGCAATGTAAAGTACCGGGACAGAATGTAAGCATTATTGAGAACAGATATTTGATATATTCGAAGACCAGACCTGTACATTTAATTTTGACACTAACTCTAAAAAATACATCAAGTGACTGTCACACACATCGCTTCTCAGACTCACAATGATAAGCCAAAAAGCGGTAAGCTGTTAGAACTCCACTTATGTCAACATTTATTAACTCATTAATGGCAAGGCGTTATCAAATACTTACTTCTAAGATTAGTCCATAAACGTCGATGAGTGATTTATCGATAACCATATCTGCCTCCATCGATTTGCCTTCACAGTTCTAAATAAGCTAATTGAGTGAATTGCTTTCACTCTTCAGATGTGAACATACAGAAAATGCAGAAATAACCTTGGCATATACACATAGGAACAAAAAACGATACATTTGTTATTTTGTTTCTCAAAACAATCATGTGACCCCCTAGATGCAATTGTATCATGGCCAGTGAACCTGCTTCGTAGGAGTAAGTAGATTTAGTTTGTCAGAACTTTGTAAGCCGAGGAACAAAAATAGAAATATAATCATCACTAGCAGATCACTAGTGGATTATAATAGAGGCGTTTTGGGCGGCAGCCCGTGGCCCTGAGCTCCTGGGGGGCCCATGACCACCCAAAAATACTTATACTTTCAATGGTGTACTGTCTCCTGGCTACACTTCTGCCATGATTTGCAAAAGATCACTGTTTTTTTTTTATGGCGATTTTGCACAAATCAGGACATCATGACATTATCTATGCTGTACTATGAACGCCAGGCTAGTGCTTCCATAGTTACAGTGGGGTGGGGGGGCCCAGGCTTGGTGAACAGTCTGTTTTTAATTATACTGGCCTGGAATCAATCAACTGCTGCCTCCTCCTCAAGTAGCCTCTCCTCAATAATACTGGCCTGGAATCAATCAACTGCTGCCTCCTGCTCCTGAAGTAGTCTGTTTTTAATAATACTGGCCTGGAGTCGATCAACTGCTGTCTCCTCCTCATATAGCCTCTCCTCGATAATACTGGCCTGGAATCGATCAACTGCTGCCTGCTCCTCATCAAGTAGCCTCTCCTTGATAATCCTGGCCTGGAATCGATCAACTGCTGCCTCCTGCTCCTGAAGTAGTCTGGTTTTAATAATACTGGCCTGGAATCGATTAACTGCTGCCTCCTCCTCATATAGCCTCTCCTCGATAATACTGGCCTGGAATCAATCAACTGCTGCCTCATCTTCCTCAAGTAGCCTCTCCTCCATAATACTGGCCTGGAATCGATCAACTGCTGCCTCATCCTCCTCAAGTAGCCTCTCCTCAATAATACTGGCCTGGAATCGATCAACTGCTGCCTCATCCTCCTCAAGTAGCCTCTCCTCGATAAGACTGGCCTGGACTCAATCAACTGCTGCCTCCTCCTTAATTAGCCTCTCCTCCATAATACTGGCCTGGAATCAATCAACTGCTGCCTCATCTTCCTCAAGTAGCCTCTCCTCCATAATACTGGCCTGGAATCGATCAACTGCTACCTCATCCTCCTCAAGTAGCCTCTCCTCAATAATACTGGCCTGGAATCGGTCAACTGCTGCCTCATCTTCCTCAAGTAGCCTCTCCTCGATAAGACTGGCCTGGACTCAATCAACTGCTGCCTCCTCCTCAATTAGCCTCTCCTCCATAATACTGGCCTGGAATCAATCAACTGCTACCTCATCTTCCTCAAGTAGCCTCTCCTCCATAATACTGGCCTGGAATCGATCAACTGCTGCCTCATCCTCTTCAAGTAGCCTCTCCTCAATAATACTGGCCTGGAATCGATCAACTGCTGCCTCATCCTCCTCAAGTAGCCTCTCCTCGATAAGACTGGCCTGGACTCAATCAACTGCTGCCTCCTCCTCCTCCTCAATTAGCCTCTCCTCCATAATATTGGCCTGGAATCAATCAACTGCTGCCTCATCTTCCTCAAGTAGCCTCTCCTCCATAATACTGGCCTGGAATCGATCAACTGCTGCCTCCTCCTCAAGTAGCCTCTCCTCAATAATACTGGACTGGAATAAATCAACTGCTGCCTCCTCCTGCTGCTCAACTTGTCTCTTCTCAACAATACTGGACTTAGAGGCGAGCAATCTACTGCTGCCTCCTCCTGGTTCTCGACTTGTCTCTTCTCAACAATGCTGGCCTGGGTGCAATCAAGTGCTGCCGCATCCTCCTTGTAAACTTTTTTTTCCATTATTTTTTTTTCACTATTTTGGCACTTTGATTCACTATATTTTATTAATTTATTCCTATTATTACTATTTATTATTATTACTATTACTAACTCCAGTGGCTAACACTAGAGATAAGCGAGTAGTGAAATATTCTAATGTTCGAATATTGAGTCGAGTAGTCCCCAATACTCGACTATTCGATTGAATATCGAATTCCATTAAAGTCTATGGGAGAAAAATGCTCAACACTTGGAAATCAAAATTTGACCACTTGGAGGTAACCAAGTCCACAATGACACCTCAGGAAATGATAACAACACCGCTGGAATGCATATGGGACAGCAGGGGAAGCATGTCTGGGTGTATCTAACATGCCAAAGTTGCAGTATTACACCACTATCACAGCCTCTCAACAATAAACGCCAAACACAATATAACCTCTGTATAAAGTGGAAAAAATACATGGAAACCTTCTTTCCTTTTCAGTAGTCAAAGAAATATTTTCATGCATCTCTTTAAATCATGCTGCCTATGACAACCACAGATGGCAGCGCAAGGGGGAAATCAAACAGCACCCACCGCTAACTGTCATTGTGTGTGTGATGCGGTCAGACACGTCCTCTTTAAATTTTCAATGTCATCTGCCACTTCCATATGCCCTTATTACACATAAGAGAGTGTGGGTCTCATAGAACACATAGAGTATATAGCCGTATACCCTCTCTATGACATATTAGAATGCACATAGAAAAGTAGTACCAGGCTTTTATTTTTTGCCTTGGCACACAAGAAATAGACAGCCGCATACCCTCTCTGATGTATAATAAAAATGTCCTAGAGCAAGCCACAGGCATTCGACTTTATTATGTGGTGCACAGTACGCAGAACAGTAGTATCACGCTTATATTTTTGCCCTTGGCACACAAGGAGTATACAGCCGTATACCCTCTCTGATGTATGAAAAGAATGCCCTACAGCAGGCAACAGGCGTGAGACTTTATGTTGCGCACAGCACGCAGAACAGTAGCATGACGCTTATATTTTTGGCCTTGGCACACAAGGAGTTTATAGCCGTATAGCCTATACAGACAGATACACTGCAGCCTATTCCTCACAGTGAATACACTCCAGCTGCCTGTCTGAACACATCTATGTGACCTATCTGCTTCTAGCCGGCTTAATAGCTGTGTATCTTTAAATAAATGTGTTCCTTCTATAGCTTTAGCCCTAACAAGGGCTTTTGGGGGTCTCTCCTGCCTAAAATCCCCTAACACCTTACTGTCCCTGCTACACATTCTCCCTGTCTAGCTCCAAGTCTCATCTGAAAACGAATCTAAAATCCACTATTCGATTACTGTGAAGGTCACATGTTTAGTCAGCCAATTATTTATTTTCACTGTCAGTGTGCTCCTAGTGCCTGTCCCCCCCCCCCCCCCCCCCCGCATAGTTATTGGTTAAAAAAAAAACACCAGGGAAGGTGGGAGGGGAATTAAATTTTTACTGGGGTTTTGATCGAATACTCGTTCGAAATTGAGTATTTCTAATATTGTACTATTCGATCGAATTCCTACTTGATCGAGTAGTACTCGCTCATCTCTAGCTAACACATGACCCTAAAGAAAAAATATAAAGAAAGTAGTCTAGAAGTAGCACCTTAAGGAAAGACTGGTGCACAAGACTCAATAAAAAAGCAGATTGAAAACTTTAAGATTGCTTGTTTTGCTTATTTTATATTAAAGATAGTGACATGAAAAAACTTTCATAATTATTAAGAATTCCTATAAAAACATATTTGCCTTAAAAAAAAAAACTATCAGTTTCTGGCCAGTCTTCAGATCCAGCATGGAGAGATGCAGTCCTTGCTGGCGGTATAGTTGCCAAAGTAACCATATAAAACCTTACAAGTTTTGTGCACGAGCCCTTTTCTAATTAATAGACCTCATGCACAGAACTTGATGGACTTCTGACAGTTGCCTCACATGGACATGAAAAGGAGATGTGAATATCTGGCAGAAGTTGAGCTTTGGCGGTAGCCTTTGAGGCTATGTTCCCACAACATTAAAATGATGGCAGTCTTTCTGGATGGCTGTCATTTTAGTGACAAATAACAGCTGTCTAATGATAATGGTCATGAATTTTTCTATTGTGGGAGCATAGCCTAAAAACTGGACTTATGAAAAGGGTAATGTTACCGTTAAATACAGATTTCCATTATAGCTTCTCTTACCTCAATCTGCATAAATTCATTTCTTTCATATAAAATTTTGCTAATTGGCCAATAAGTAATCTAAGAAATTGTCTATGTTGATCCCATCTGAATCGCTTGTACTTATCTGTGTCTTATGTAATTCCCCCTTTTATTGTTTCACCCCCAAGCCCCCCAAATCGCTTAATTGTACAGTTATCAACACAGAAAGTTACAAGAACCACCACGAAAGTTCCCTGTGAAGCACTGTGTCAGGAATGTGCAGTAGCCTGGTGTGAACTGGGCCTGGTTTTTGCTTTTGTGTGACACACCCAATTGCTTCTCAGCTTCCGGCAATGCAGGAGTTACACTGAGCTCTGCTAGACTTGATTGCTGCAGCTGAGCAAGTCTGTTTGATTTAGGTTTTCCTCTGCCTGTCTGGAACTTTGAGGATCAGAATGCAGGTCCAATGGGGATCCGGATCAGGCTCTTGATCCTCATAAAAGAAAGCTAAGCCAGTCTCTCGGCGCTTGCTTTTAAGGTTCACACCCTGATCCCAGCTCCCCTTGTCTATTCCTGCGATCACCGTACCTAATTCCTCTGCTTGATTTACCTGTTACCTGACCTCCCGTCTGACCTTTGACTATCCAATTCTTTACTGATTTTGTACTGTGTTGCCCGTTTGGTTTGGCTTTTTGACTCTCCCTTTGTGTTTGTTCGTCTGTCTCGTTCTGTGTTCACCTATACCAGAGCACGGACCGCCTTTGTGGTTGTCTGCAGCTACCTAGGGCCATTTGAGGCAAGTAGTTAGGGACAGTGGGTGGGCTCAGCCTTAGGGCTAACTGTCGTGTCTTATCCCTACCTCCCTGCCCTGACACACTGCTGTTTAATGTGTACAATTTGCAGTCTCTGATGCTGAACACAAAGCTAAAGCCACTGATTCCAATCATTATGAATGTTTGATAACTTTTGAACCACAAGATATATTGCAAATCTGTTTGCAACAATCGATTTCTGAGACAAGTGTGGTCTTTTTTAATATGCTACATGACCATTTAATTTATTGTCCTTGATCCAATATGGATCTTTCAAGATGATGGCCATGTTCCGGACATGGCCTAAAAGATAGCACCCCTCACCCATTACTTCATGGGGTACTCAGAAATGTAATTTTCCCTTTTGTTTCTACAATAAAAGGTTCTCCTGAGACTTTTGATATCCATAAAATAACCATAGACTTTTTATTAGTGAAGCTCATTTATTTAACATGGACTGTGTAATGTAAAAAGGTTATTTAATTTCTTTCTGGAGTTTCCTAAGTACTGGCTACCATTATAATATGCTTACAACCCACTAAAATGGAATTTAAAATATTAATTAACAAAGCAGCAAAAGAACTAAAAGCTTGGCAAACATCCAGCTGCAGCTGAAACCAGACAAACACAGGGCGGTCAATAATGTATTTTGTGCCAGAGGCAAGCCTTTATCTAGCTGGCTGGAATTTTCCAGTGTGAATAGTCCACCCAGCCTGCAGGGAATAGAAAACAATGCTGTTCAAAAATGTATTCCACCATTTGTTGATATCCTAATTATGACAACCATGCAGATGCCATGATCTGTTAGCATCACGACCAATGGGGACAGTCTGCCAAAAGGCAAAAGGAGGGGCAGCACTCTTCCTATAAAAACACAAGGCAGATAACTGTGCTGACCAGTTTTGTTTTTTCTCTGCCGGATCCTAAAGTGTCACCTTTACATTCAGACTTCAAGATGTCCTTCTTAAAAAAGGGTGCTGGAGTTGATTTAAATACAAGTGACCTAGGTAAGCAATGTTTACTTGTCATTTATATAAAATCACTTTAAGTAGAACAATGAGAGATTTTCTTTTTTTTTTTTTTTTTACTTTAACTGTTTTGAGTACCTAAAAATATTATTCACTAAGTTTAAAACTAATTTTTCTATAATCCTTGGTCTGGGATTAAGCCAGTGATTGTTACTATGGTCTGGCCACATATTGTCATTAAATCCTTTGTAAAGAAATTGAAGTGAAATGTGTACATGCATTAAGATATTCACAATTTAGTATACTAGACATCTGTAGCGGTGTAAAATTGACATTTACTGGTCTGAATGCTATATGTGAAACTTTAGTAAGAATCTGACAGAAAAAAATTGTTAAAAAAGTCCATGAAATTACTTATGAACAGGAGTGGTCTCTTAAATTTCGCTTCTAATGGAGAATTGTACAGTAAATTTGGCACTCTCTAAACCCTCTATATAAATTAATGGTAAAAGTCCTAAACCGCCAGTTTTATGGGTGCAGTACTAGAGATCAGTAAAACTCTTAGGTTGTGTGGAGCTATAACACAACCTTTTGTAGGACTCACCAAAAGTCTAATGTGTCATTGGGACTCCTAAATGTCCTCGAAAAAAGATGTTTGGATACAAAAAAAAAACATTGAACGGGCCCAAACCTTTGTTGCTGTCAAAAGTATCTTTTTAAGCTTGTCACCATCATCACAATGAAAAACCTATATGTTTGGTGGAGCTATGTGCGCACATTTATGGTGATATGGGGGAAGATATTTGCTGCAGAGACAGCTACTGTATGTCATGTGTATCGTCAGCATTCTTATTGCTTCATACAAAGCAAAACTTATCCGTGCTTGTATCCCTCAGGCTGCCGACTCCGTATAGAGGAAGTATTCTGCCCAAGGACTGCCTGGAAAACATGGATACAACTATGGCTGTATCCATGTTCTCCAGGCATTTTCTAGCTGGTCCTCGGGCGATATCCTCCCTCTGCACATTGCGGGCAGCCTGAGGGATACAAGCACAGATAAGTTTTGCTTCGTACAAAGCAAAACACATCTGCTTTGCTCATCTCTGATCAGCATACATGTCATAGGTATTGTTCCATATTTTGCCTAACAACTGAATTATACAGTGATTGAACTCTTTGGTAAACCAGGGGGTCTATGCACATTATGGGGTCTCTTACGTGTTCTATTAATACAGTATAAGTAGTCTAGCCAGTGTTAGTGTCATGATGGGGCCTGCAGTCCCCCTGGAATGGAAGCCTAGTAACAACTGCATCCCCTACAGCTTTACCCCTATCTCTTTATCAAACCTTAATGATCTCTGCCAGCTACTTGAAAACAAAACATTAAACCACTGACACTACCTACACCTGCTCCACAGCTTTAAGAAACTCCCATATAGAGATGGAACCACTATCCATCATGACTTGAGATTTTCATTACAGCTGAATCCCACCCCAAAACTGGTCTTCAAACATTACAAAAAATTACTTCTCCCCAAACCAGACAAGACTCCACCATACATATCCCTAGAAAGAATTAAACCCAACAACTTTGACCCAGAAATCCAGACCTCCTTCCAAGGAGGATGGCAGGGGGACACTGAGGGACACAGGGCACTGGAGGGACACTGAGCCTCCCTCTGCCATCATCCTCTCCAGCAGCCACAGCCCGCACAGCTCTGGGAGTCGGGTTGTGACATCACCATTTTATCCAGGAAGTGAAGCCTTGATGCAGTAGTAAGTGCAGGGAAAAAAAAGCACTTCATAAGCATTTCCTGTAGTAAGTGTATATTGGGGATTTATATAACTTTTGGGGGGCAATACAATACTTTAATAAAAATTTTCACCTGACTTCTCCTTTAAGACCATCTGCCCTGACTGACTCAGTTACCCCTATTGGTCTTCCTCTTACTTACTACTCACCTCCTATAAATCCTTTAACAAGCTTCTCAGCCTGCAATTGATTCTAGCAGCTAAATCTCTAATCCCGCTTTACTGGAAATTCACAGACCCATTGCCAGTTCCTCACTGGAGCCAGAAGTTCTCGCAAACATATATACTATAAGAAATTTCTCACCTGAATTTTGTAACACTACTAAAATTCCATCTAATCTGCTCTCCATGGCCAGATTACTTTGCAACTCATCCAACTCCCTAATCTCATTATCTAACTAAAGGCTCCATTACACTATATGATTATCGGCCTTATTCAACTGATATCGGCCATTACGGCCGATAATAGTCTTCTGTAATAGAAGACAACAAACTGCCGAAATAAACTACAGTATGTCAGCTGATCGTTGCAGTTGCTTGTCTTTCAACATGTTGATAGACAAACAACTTAGAGCATTATGCTGCCGTCGCACTGCGGAATAGGAGTGGCGGCAGCAGACCGCGGCTATCTGCTATGGACAATCTAGTGATCACGCAGGCAGCCCCCCTCCCCCGCAGATTCCCGCGGCCCCCTCTACACTCACCTGCTTGCTGCCAACCTGTGTAATTGTGCCGGCAGCGAGCGGGGAATGAGGAGCAAACAAGCCCTTACATCGCTCGTTTGCTCCTCTCCATTGCCCCGTGTAATAGGGGCTTAACTCTACTTATAAGCAACTCCATTCCACATACAGTCTTTACCCTGGACCCAATAGAAAACCCCAAAGCAGAAAATGGTTCAATGCTATTCTGTGGATAACTCATAAGTAAATTTTATCTGAAATACCCCTTTAAGCTTCGCCGTCATCATGAAACTAAAGTGCACTGTGTGTATAGAGATAATAGCTCTAGTTTGTGCCCTAAGGATTCATGTTTTTTTCTTTTTTTTCCCCTTTTTTTTGTCTAATGATTTTTAATCAAATACAAACACACCTCTATCTGGGTGAATGGGGTTTCCAGTTTATAGTTCTTCCACTCATGTCATGCAATTGCATTGTATTGCATATTAAAAATGGTATGAACTTTGTATGGTTATAAAAATTATGTAATTTCCCAAAAAAAGTTTTACAATACATGGAAAACAGTACTACTCGATGCCCCACCTATTTGATTGCAATTTGCACATGAATATGTACACCAGCCATTTGCTTCTCATTGGTAAAAAAAATTAAATCTATGCTTATCAATTGGACATATTGTAATCTTAATCACTTTCTTTGCAGTGAAACAAGGAAAAGACACAGTGCAGAACACAGCTAACCAGTGTGTGCAAGAAGGTCAAAAAATTGCTCAAGAAGGTAAGTAATCTCTGAGTGTGTGTACACAGATGTGTAATGAATAATTTCTGACAAGTCAAACTTTATTTTTAATGACAGAGAGTCATTAAAGGTGAACTATCAGCAGGTTAAACAAATGTAACCTGCTCATAGCCCCCTATAGTGCACAGGATTCCGAGGAGGAAGGTATATGTCTCACCTTCCTTCTCTACACAGTTCTGATGCTGTTAGCAGTGTAATCCTAACCGTTAAGACCACTGCCCCGGCCCCACTGCCTGCTCCTTCTAATGATAATCAATGGAGTGGGCGGGCCAGCTCATGCGATGGGGGCGGGGCAGTGCTCCTAACGGTGCTCTGGACCAAGGATTACACTGCTAACAGCACGGGAACCAACTGATAGCCCCCTATATTGCACAGGACGCCAAGGAGAAAGGTATGTCTGTTACCTTCCTCCTCTATGAGGGGCTATCATTTTTAGAATGATTATTTAGAATGGAATCAGACAAAAGTCCCAGCATCATATTCTTGGCCAATGCAGATTCACGATTCTTCACTATCTTTTTCATCTAACCCTTCACACTCCATTGTTGCATTTCAACACATTGTAATTTGGTGTCTTCTAGTTAGGTGCTAATACTTGTTTTTCATATATATTATTTTACATATCTTTTCATTTCATTTAGCTCATCTCAGTCAATACTGATGTGTTGACATCTCCCTTGGTCTACCTGTATATTTCTCTTTAATAACCTTTCCATTTTCTTTATATTTGCACTATATTTAACACACAGCGAACTGGGAACAACCACAATCTTCTATCAAATTTTGTGTTGGATTTCCATCTTGAAGAAGTTTTAATCCTTTCTATTATTTGATTTGACTGTTCCCTTCTTATGGCATGTTTTCTTTCAATTCACCAAGTCCATGGCTTGGTGAAGTCTGTAAGAACCCTTTAAACTACCAAAATTCCATATTAGTCTTGGTCTGTCCTCTGCTATTGCATATTTAAATCCTTAATCAGCATTTTGCCAACTACAGTATACACATTTTTTTCCTTACAGGAAATGATCACAAACATTTCCACATGGCACATTTCACACTTGACAACCCCTATTAAAGTTATAATTCTTACCTATTCAGACTTTTCAATAGTCTTTTTAGAAGACAATGACAGTGGCAGATTAACTGATCATTCCCACATGTGAATATACACCATAAAGAACATACTATATACACAATATACACTTCTTTGCATATTCATATTTTCATAATAATTAAAATTAGAATATCTGGGCATAACTACCTGTATACACTGTTTATCCATGAATAAAAAACATTAACAATAAACACATAAATTAGCTTTGCCTGTCAAAAATCTGAATAAATGATAAAGCAGGGCAAAATTTTACCATAAGCATTTTATGCATTTACCAATTAGTTTTATTAATTTTCAGCTGTAGACAAAGGATGCCAAGCTGCAAAAGATGCTGGAGACAAGGCTGTCGATCAACTAAAGACTGGAATCAAGTTTAAGTGAAGACCTGACCAATGTCTTAAGGGATTTATCCAATGTATTATCTTTCATGATTGAATAATATATGCTGATTGGTTATATATATTTTTATTAACAGCCTCAATCCCTTTATGTCCAATAAAAAATAAAGTGTTGAACAATTGAAATCATGTATGTTTTGGTTTTTTTTACAAAAGGGTTTAAAGGAAATGTTTAATCAGAAAATGCTCTATTGTTTAAATCAAGTTTTTATGTTAAACATAATTTTTTAAGTGTCACTGTCGTGAAATTTTTTTTGCAGAAATCAACAGTCCAGGCGATTTTAACCCCTTAAGGACAGAGCCTGAAATGGCCTTAAGGACAGACACAAATTTTATGAATATGACCTGTGTCACTTTATTCATTAACTTCGGAATGCTTTTATCTATCCGGCTGATTCTGAGATTGTTTTCTCGTGACATATGGTACATTACATTTCTGGTAAATTGGAGTCGATACTTATAACGAATCTTTATGAAAAACCCAAAATAACGTGAAAAATTGTGAAAAAATGTATTTTTTAAACTTTGAAACTTTTCTGCTTATACAGAAAATAGTTATGCCACATAAATGATATATTAAATAGCATTAGCAACATGTCTACTTTATAATGGCGGTATTTATTAAACTATTTTTCATTTTTTTCAGACACTAGAAAGCTTAAAACATTAGCAGCAATTTTCCAAATTTTCCGTAAAATTTCAAAGTCAGATATTTTTAGGGACCTGTTCAGGTGGCTGAGTTCACACTACGTATATTTCAGTCAGTATTGTGGTCCTCATATTGCAACCAAAACCAGGAGTGGATTAAAAACACAGAAAGGATCTGTTCACACAATGTTGAAATTGAGTGGATGGCCGCCATTTAATGGCAAATATTTGCTGTTATTTTAAAACATCCACTCAGTTTCAACATTGTGTGAACAGATCCTTTCTGTGTATTTTATCCACTCCTGGTTTTGGTTGCAATATGAGGAACACAATACTGACTGAAATATACGTAGTGTGAACCCAGCCTTAAAGTGTATTTGAGGGGACTGCATGTTAGAAAGCCCCACAAAGCACCCCATTTCAGAAACTGCACCCCCCAAACTCTGCAAAAGCACATCCAAAAAATGTTTTTAAACCTTTTGGAGAGTCATAGAAATAAAAGTTAAGTGTGCAAGAAATTTGAAAATTTTTATTTTCTGTGCAGAGATTTTATTGTAATCCAATATTTTTCATAGTTATAAACCTACTACCAGAGAAATGCACCCCAATATTGATTGCCCTGTTTCTGCAGTTTATAGAAATACCCCATATGTGGCCCTATTGCATTGTTTGACGCAACCACAAGCCTCAGACATAAAGGAGCAACTAGTGAATTTCAACGCCTCCGTTATATTTGGTCATTTTTGACTGTACCACTTCAGGTTGGCAGAGGCTCTGGGGTTCCAAAACATAAAAAACACCCCTAAAGGGACACCATTTAGAAAACTACACCCCTCAAGGAATGTAAAAAGGGGTGCGGTGAGCATCTGGACCCCACAGGTGCTTCACAGATTTTCAGAACAATGTGGCGTGAAAAAAGAAAAATGTATTTTTTACACTATAACGTTGTTCTTGCCTTCAATTTTTCATTTTCACAATGGGATAAAAGGAAAAAAAAAATAGCGTGTAGCGCAGTTTCTCCCGAGTACAGAAATACCCCACATGTGGACATAAAGTGCCAAGCGGGCGCAGGACGAGCCTCCAAAGGAAAGGAGCGCCAATTGGCTTTTGGAAGCTGAATTTCACTGCAATGGATTTCAAGGGCCATGTCGCATTTACAGAGCCCTCGTGCTGCCAAGACACTTGAAACCCCCCACAAGTGACCCCATTCTGGAAACTACACCCCTTAAGGAATCTAACAAGGGGTGCAGTGAGCATATGGACCCCACTGGTGATGGGCACAAATGTGGAACAATGTTACGTGAAAGGGAAATTTTTCATTTTTTTAACTTTCACGGCACAAATGTGCCCGTCATCAAGGGGTCCATATCCTCACTGCACCCCTTGTTAGATTTCTTGAGGGGTGTAGTTTCCAGAATGGGGTCACTTGTGGGGGTTTCCAGTGTTTTGGCAGCACGAGGGCTCTGTAAATGCGACATGGCGTTCATCATCCTTTCTGGCCGAATCCAGCCTCCAAAATCCAAATGGTGCTCCTCCCCTTCGGAGGCTTGCCTTGCGCCCACATGGCGCTTTATGTCCACATGTGGGGTATTTACGGACTCAGGGGGAATTGCTCTACACATTTTGTGGGGTTTTTTTTATCTTTTAACCCCTTGTGAAAATGAAAAATTTAAGGCTAAACCAACATTATAGTGTAAAAAATGTAATATTTCATTTTCACGCCACATTGTTCCACATTTGTACCCGTCACCAGTGGGGTCCATATGCTCACTACACCCCTTGTTACATTCCCTAAGGGGTGTAGTTTCCATAATGGGGTCACTTGTGGGGGGTTTCAATGGTCTTGGCAACACAGGGGCCTTTTAAATGCAACATGGCCCTCGAAATCCATTCCATTCCACATCCAGCCTCCAAAAATCAAATGGTGCTCCTTCCCTTTGGAGGCTTACCCTGCACCCGCATGGCACTTTATGTCCACATGTGGGGTATTTTCGTAGTCAGGGGAAATTGCTCTACACATTTTGTGTTTTTTTTTATCTTTTAACACCTTGTGAAAATGAAAAAAGACAAGATCAATGATTTAGTGTAAAAATTAAGCAGGGTCAGGTGTGTATAGTGCACTACACTATACACACACCTGTTCTGGACCCCTCAGCTACCTAGCTGAGGGGTGCAGAACCCAGCCGGACACTTTTTAACTGTTAGATCGCTGTGATGGGCCGGCCGGTACTGGCCGGCCTATCTCGGCGATCGTGGGGGTAGCACCGGCGCCATTTTTGTTGGGGACAGTAAAGCCTTTAAGCCTCTTCAAGAGAGTCCATGTGGAGCCTTAAAGGTAAATTTCTGTTCCTTAGTATTCTTACTACGTACACAACAGTAGCTCTTAAATGTAATCCACTCTCCCCCCCCCCCCCCCCTTCTCTTTACTGTAGCATAGTTTGTTTAGAAACACTGGAATGACTGCAATAGCAGGTAGACTATGTTTAGGGTACACTTAGGCTTGGAGCTTGAATAGTCTCTTTGTTAGGTTACGTTAGGTGAGTTGTAGAAGTGGTGACAGGGTTAGGCTACCTAGAGGGGCTGACCAGTATGTAAGGTCTTTTGCTAGAAAAAGGTCTGTGATTTAATAGACAGGCTGAAACGCGTTGCCAATAAAATACCATCTTGAGTCACGTTGGTGTACCAGCCTTTGACTACAGCAGCATTTACACTCTGAACGTCTTCCTGCGCTAATTCTTGTGGGGTCGATTTGGTCCTGATGATCTGCGGCCTATCACTTGCACAACTTTTGAAGGTGAGTGAGTCCAACTAGCGATTGGATAAGACACACCACCTTTTGATTTTATTGCACCAGGAGGTGCCCCTCTTTTGTTCTTATCTATTAATTCAAAGTAAGAAAATCACCATTACTGTTATTTAGCGGTTCTACATGTTGTTACTTAGGGTTTTATATTTAAAAAAAATTAACTTCTTTTGCTTTCTTTGCAGCTTGCATTTTATTTCAAATTGTTACTGCTTTTATTACCTTTTAGAGATTTTATTAAACTCTTCTTAATTTTAAAAACTAAAGCCTCCTATTAGTATTTTTTTACTTGTACCTTCAGATAGCTGCTTTTAATCCAAGATCTGTCCTGGGGTCCGTTTGGCAGGTGATGCAGTTATTGTCCTAAAAAACAACTTTCAAACTTGCAGCCCTGTTCCCAACTGGAGTATCTGTGCCTTAACTTTGCATCACCCCTCCGTCCCTCCTCCCCACCCTCTTCATCATTAGGAATGCCACTGGAACATTTTCTCCTGTCTGAACATTGCACAGGTGCCTTAACGATCCAGCCCATGTTCAGTATTCACACAGCTAAAGAATAGGAGACAATCTGCCTGGAGCATTCCTAATGATGAGGAGGGCCGGGAGGAGGGACAGAGAGGTTGTGCCAGCCTAATACATACACAATCTAAGCCCCAACCGTTGGGCACAGGGCTGCAAGCTTAAAAATAGTTTTTTTAAGACAATAGCTGCATCACCTGCCAAACGGACCCCAGGACAGATCTTGGATTAAAAGCAGCTATCTGAAGGTACAAGCAGTTTGAGGGGGGGGGTCAGATTGTGGGTACAGAGTCGCTTTAATAGTTTGTTACCTATAGGGTATGTTCACACAATATATTTTGTTAACCGCATTTTTGTATGGCAATCATTTTGAGGCATAAATACAGTTGTAAATGAAGACCATGATCTTCTACATAAAGAAATATGTAGCACTGGATGTCTCTTCAATCCTTCAAAAAAATCTAAACTAAAATAAAAATTATTGTTGTCAATGGCAGATAGAATTAGACTGACAAAAATGGTGTTGCCCCAGGCATTGTATGTTGTGCGTATACCCCTATGTGATAAGTGCTTTAAACAATTAAAAGCCATAATAAGAAAAGAAAAAAAAAAGAAAAAAAGGGAAAAAAACAAGGATAAAAATGGACTATCCAGCATTTGATAGATTGGAAAAAGAGGAAGTATGGGTTAGAGGAATATCAGAGCAAGTATAAGTTTGGCAATATTTGGGAGGTTTTAGAATCAGGACAGCTTAAGAACATAATTTTAGAAAAATATCCCATTGTGGATCTTATTCATAAGGTGTAGAGTAAAATGAAGGTGATGTTACAAATTAACAGCATCAAGGGGGTCACGCCACTATTTAAAAATTTGCACTAAAAAGAAGTGAGTAAAATTCAGGAGAATGGGGTTTAAGGTAAATATGGTTCAAAATGGGTTTCACAGTTTTTTAAGGGAAAAGTACTCAGACCCTTTGAATATTTCTCCTCATAATATTGAGTCCTGACAAGCCATTATTTTAATTTTCTGCAACTCTCCCATGCAATTGCAAGAATTGAGAATAAAGAGGTTCTAAATATATGACATGAATGATTAGTAAAGTATTTAATAGAAGCGAATAAAAGAAAGGCTACATACAAGATTTATGGTATATTGATGTAGGCAAAAGGGTTCTACATGGTAGTATGGTAGTATTTTTCATAATGCACCGCATCATTGGCAGCAGACATGCCACTGAAGTCAATTCCTGGATGCACACCTAAGAGTAGGGATGAACAGATGCCAGGAGAAGTCCAATGTTGTTGTGCTGCCGCAGGGAACTTCCATTGTAGCATCCCCTCCGTAGAGCATTTATAGTTCACAAAGCCTGAGGACATGTTACAGTATATAGCCCCCTCAGCCAGGTTATTTTATTGGAGGGTGGGGTTTGTTGGGGCATGGTTAGTGGGGTGGGGGCAGGGGGCCCACAATTTCTGAACAGCTCATGCTACCCTTAATCTACCCCTGCACAGCACCTCACTGACAGCAGCTTCCTGTGTACCCCTCAGAGCTACAGTATAATCAGGTTCCCTTTCTCAAGGCTGTGCTGTCCTGCTCTATAGTGAATCTGTCCCAAAAAATGGCTGTAAAAAAGCTAAAATAAGAAATTGTGTGGTTGTGGCCGAATTCTGTCAACTGCAATTCATGTTTAAGACAGCTGAACCTGTTAGATAGTTGTTAGGTCTAGAAGATACATGGTACCTTTCATATATGCTTTTATTCTCTGGTACAATGTGTCAAAGAGATTTTTCCAAGCTCTTGAAAGGCTTTAAGCTAGAATGTCTCTTTGCTCCCCCTCCCATTACTGTCTTCCCTTAATTAACATCAGCTGAAAAAAGATCTAGCGATCACCCGAGCAGCCCCCCCCCCCCACTGCTCCTCGTGCCCCCTCCCCCCTTGCGCTGCTGACAGGTATTATAGCGCCAGCAGCTGGGAACAAGGAGAAAGCAAGCGCTGACAGCGCTCGTTTGCTCCTCTGCATCGCCCTGTGTAATAGGGGCTTTAGACTGTGTACCACACACCACATTGGCCTATCCTACACATAAGCTTAGGCCTTTACAGAAGCTTCCCCACCAATTGGAGCTTAGCCCCATCCACCAGTATTTATCACCCTGTATGTGCAGATAAGGAGAATTCTAGTCTAGAGGAGAAGAGAGAGAAGATCTAGCTAGTCGGTGTGTTACTACAAGTTACTATGCAGTGCTAAAGCTAAAGGTGTGGTAACTACCCAACAGGGAAAACCTTGTCTACATCAGGGGTGACATTTTTCACACTAGTCAGAATGTTCCAGAAAGAATTAGGATTCATTTGCAGTGGAGCAAAATGCGACTAAGCCAAAGTACTTCATTGATCTTCGCTCGGCCATCTCAGGAACCTTGAGTGACTAGCTTTGCCCAGTTGTGCAGTCCCGGGGCTCATGCTACTAGACCTGGCACTCCACAATCTCTTTTGCCAGAAGGCGGTATCTTTCCAAACCGTGAGTACGAGTTCTTCTATCAAGATTTATCTAGGCGCCTTGACAGAGTACTATACTTCTTAGTCAAGACCCCTTGGTAGGCCCAACCTTGTTTACAAGTCAAGTCATGTCAAGAACAACTAAATTCTTAGCCTAACTCACAAATTAAAGTACATAGATCTGCCTTACACTTATAGATACCTCAAGTACCCAGTCTAATTTGTCTGTGTTGTCCATCAGGAAAAGGGACTATTGTTCACTGTACCTATTTTTAAATCTTCTTGCCAAAAACTATATTTTTGTTTGTTTGCACTGAAGATTCACTCAGTAAATTGTTCAACGTAGTTAAGTACTAGACTCTGTGTTTACTTCGTGCCTGCACCTGTACTTGTTCTAACCTTACAAAGCCCAGTGTTAGTATACCCTGGGATGGGCATACCACTCCTGGCCACAGTGACAAGTGCTTAGATGGTACCTCAACACCTAGCCCACTACTAATTCCAACACCTAGCAAACCCAGGTTACTGCACCGCTTTGTGTGGCATGCACGAACAGGGTCAAATTTTATTTTCTTGTTGTGAAACCCATCCCAAGATTGCAAGTGAAGAGTGCCTTTATTGTGTTAACTGTGCTCTACTCATTGCCTTGTGAATAATAAAACAGATTGCCCCTTTGGGTAGATGTTTTAGTGTGTCAGCACAGCCTGCCATTTTCTGCTGTGCCACACCAAGGGGTTAACCAAGTTGCCTGCACAGTGTGGGAAAAGTATAAAGAACTACCTCCCAGCAGGAGAAACTGCCTCAATGCTGGCAGCAGGTGGAACCTAGAGTGTGCCTTGTGTTTCCAGAGGGATCCAGGAAGCTTGTACACACATCCGGAGACCTTGCAGGAGGTGAACATCTTGTCGGAGACCGCTCCCATAGACTTACACTAAATTATTTCTCTCAATCACTTCACATGCTTGCAAGGTGGCGACGAGGGAGCAGCATGTGGTGGCGGCTATGGCCAAAGCACTCCAGCAAATTTTCCAGGTACTGTCCTGCTGCACCCGAGCTACAGACAGTCTGTACTTTAGGACCGGACCCTTCTTCTGCACGTTCAGCGCCACCAATACATCCTCTGGCAGTAAGGGACCTTCCCCAGGTGGACACGCCACCAGTATCTCTGCGTTCCGGAGTGAGTAGGTTCAGTGCTGCTCTGAACGCCATCTTGGAAACAGAAGGGAAATATAATTTCACCTACTCTGGCAAGGAAGAAGCTGCTACATCAACAGAGTCAGATCCCTTACCGGTGAAGGCTGGACATCGGTATTTGGGTGCTCGACCCCTGGCCTCACCTCTCCTACCACAGTGACTCTTTGGAGATGAGCCAGAAGTCCTGCAGTGGTTGGAAGAGCTACCTCCACTCACTATCAAGGAGACAACCCTTTCCCGACATCAGGTGGTGGTCAAGGGTCAAAAAAGAGACTTTCCCCATGAGGCAACCACCACTGAGATTGAGCATGAGTACATCCGTCGATGGGAGAGGCCCAAGCCAGATAAAACCTCTCTTGAGAGACTCAGAGCATCAGTCATCAAATTTGACAAAGACAGAGGACTCTCACTCAGGTGAACAAATCTGTGTCAATAAATGTGCTGTAAAGAGGACAAATCTCCTTGAAAACAAACATAATCTGCAGGAAGGGGAGATCATAGAGTATACTCCATTTTGGAAAGGAAGGTAAAAGTGGGCCTCTGCAGTGTCCAGACTGAAGCATCCTGTGCAGGAGCCCTTTAAGCCAACTATGTCCACAAATTGGGATGAGACCTGGGAGGAATATCACCAGCTTCAAGCTGCTGAAAAACGACTGGTGAGTGCTCCTGATCCTCCTAAATGTCCAGCTACTGCAGCGCCGCCGAGGACGGCTTCTTTTTAATGGGGGAGTATGCAGTGTCCCTGCGCTGATGTGACCTTACTGTTCTAACGTACCTGTCGTCAGCTATTTCTGCATGTATTTTTATGCTCTAGACTGAAGGTTGCACTCCCCACTTTCTGCCACTAGGTATTGACATTTACTGACATAGCTATAGGAGTACAGGGCCCCTTTGGTGGTATATAGTCTGTGGTAAACTAGTTTGGGCCAGCTTTATTTTTAGATTCTTGAGATAGAGTGGGTTCCAGAGCTACTCCTGCTCTTGTATATTCCAGGGCCGGGCCTAGACGCCAGGACCCTTGTTTGGGACTCTATGAATTGTCTTAATTGCCCCAGCAACCAATCAGATTCCACCTTTCTTTTTCAAAAGACTCTGTGAGGAATGAAAAGTGGAATCTGATTGGTTGCTAGGGGCAACTAAGAAAATTCTACTTTATACCAGTTTGATAAATCTCCCCCTAAATTTCTTCTAAAAAGTGTTATCTTCCCAGCCATGTCGTGCTAGTGCCAAAGTTGGTAAGGCTATGGTAAAGGGGACAACCCTGTCTAAGCTGAGCGGCTACTTCTCTTCTTCAGAAACAGTGCACAATGTCTGCAGTAGGTACTACATAAGTACTGCACAAGGTCTGCAGGAGGTACTGCAGAAGCACTGCAAAGGTCTGCTGGTGGTACTACAACAGTAAACCTATTGCCTCTCCCTCAAAGTGGTTAGAGCCCCCACAGCTGAAAACCTTTGGGTCCAGACAGGGCCCCACTACCCTGAGCCAGCCGTAGGCCCACTACTGCCCTCAAGTTAAGATTAAAACAAGCCTTAACCTAACGTAACCTAACAAGCTTAAGTACCCAGCCACTTCCTTACAGCTATATACCCCAAGCTTAAGCATTCTGAGTTATGGCCCTATTCCATGGGCCGTATAGAGGAGCAAACGAGCGCTCTCAGTGCTTGTTTGCTCGTCGTTCCCCGCAATTCAGCGCGGCTGCAGCGAGCGGGTGAGTGTGGGAGGGGCGGCGGGGAGTTGCGGGGGGGCTGCCCGAGTGATCGTTGGTCGTCCGGGCAGCCCATAGGATACAGCAGCGTCTGCTGCCGATGCTCCTATTCAACGGAGCGACGGCAGAAGATCGTTGCTGTATCAGTCGCTTGTTTTTCAACATGTTGAAAAACAAGCGACTGCAACGATCAGCCGACATGAACGATGTCAGCTGATCTTTGCTTTCTATTCCACGAGAATACTCTTAGACATTTAGAGGATATTTTAATCAAAACAAAACGATTTTCGTCCGTAGCGGCCGATATCGACCAAATACGGCTGAAAATCGTTCCGTGGAATAGGGCCTTTATCCACTAGGAGACTGACTATTTCTGCTATTTATGCACCTTACTGCTGACTACTGTATTTTTGTGTATTGCATTAAAGAGTCATTCAGTAAATTGTCCCACCTGATTAAGGTTTACTCAACCCTCACCTTTGCATCTGTTCTACCTTTACAAAGCCAGTGTTGGTATTCCCAGGGGTAGGCATACCAATCCTGGCCCCTATGACAAGGGCCTAGTCGGTACACTAGGCACCATGACAAGTGCCTAGTCGGTTTTAGCCCACTGCTAAAACAACATCTAGCAACCTCAGGTTACTGCATATACAGCTCTGTTTCCATGTGGTCTGTTTGAGAACTAGGAAAATATTTCTCACCTCTTAAGACAACAAAATGACAATGACGAATATAGAAGAATAAAGCAATCCTTACTGTACTGTTCTACATATGATTCCTTGTGGTTGTGAATGTTTATATGCACATTCTGTGGGTGTCGTATGTTCTTAATGATCCTATGTAGCTCTGAATGTTTATATGCACATTCTGTGGGTGTCCTATGTTCTTACCGATCCTAAATGGTTCTGAATGTTTATATGCACTTTCTGGGTGTGTCCTATGTCCTTACCGATCCTACATATTTCTGAATGCTTATATGCACATTCTGTGGGTGTCCTATGTCCTTCGCTAAGTTGACATGTTCCAAGAACTGGTCAATTAGAAGTGTGATGTAACCAGGAATACTAAGGAAAACACAGCAGTCAGCAGTAAACATCCATGGATAAAACAATTTAATTGAGAATAGACAGTAACTTGAGATACAGTATACACCATATTCAAAAGTGTCACTTTTTTCCGACTCCCGGTATGACATTGCTTTTCCCAACTGATTTATCAATGTGGCACAATTCTGGCGTACTGGTAAATTGGAAGCAATATTGGAATCCATTAATAACTTAGACATTTAGAGGATATTTTAATCAAAACGAAAACCTACAATGTCACCATTTGAAGAGCAAAATAAAAGAAGGAGGGGGTGCCTTCTGCCATATATTAACCCCCTTTATGTCAGTCATATGTCTATATATGTTCCTAATGGTGATGCCCCATGCAGGAGGAATGTATACTTCCCTGTCATACAGGGGAATATTTATCTCTGTCCTGTCGGTTCGGCAATCTCTATGAGACTCTATGAGAATGCCGATAATACAGATCAATGCTATGCAATTTATAAATTTTCAAAATAATAAAAAAAATCTGCTAGTGCGTTTTTAAAGGGACTCTGTCACCTCCAACCCACCCTCCTCAAAACCCTGAACTAAAGTAATCTGTAAGTAGGATAAAGGATGCTGATTTCAAATCTGTAATTTGTACTTTCTACTCTTTTGCATTTCCAATCTGTAAGCCTACAAACTGGGCATGTGGATGCATAGAGAGGACTACTTAGCTCCAGAACATAATGGAGAGAACTATTTAGACTCCTATATTTGTGGCTTAGCAAAGGAATGGAAGAACATAGAAAGATAAAAATTGCAGATATAGTATCAGCGTTGTATACTCTATGATTGTATATTCTACTAATAACTTAAGTTTAGTGGGTGTTTTGGAGGTGACAGAGTCCCTTTAAACAAGCTATTACCACTGTGTATCATCCATTTAACCATTGCCATACATGTTGCCATAACTTTAACTTTTCCTTAAAGGATAAGTCTGGCAAAAAAGTTTATTAAAATATTGTATTGCCCCCCCCCCCCCAAAGACTATACAAATCACCAATATACACTTATTACAGGGAATGCTTTTAAAGTTCTTTTTTTTTCCTGCACTTACTACTGCATCAAGGCTTCACTTCCTGGATAAAATGGAGATGTCACGACCCGACTCCCAGAGCTGTGCGGGCTGTGGCTGCTGAAGAGGATGATGGCAGAGGCATGCTCAGCGTCCCTCCAGTGCCCTGTGTCCCTCAGTGTCCCCCTGCCATCATCCTCTTCAGCAGCCACAGCCCTCATAGCTCTGGGAGTCGGGTCGTAACATCACCATTTTATCCAAGAAGTGAAGCCTTGATGCAGTAGTGCGTGCAGGGAAAAAGCACTTTATAAGCATTTCCCGTAATAAGTGTATATTTGAGATTTGTACAACTTTTGGGTGCAATATAATACTTTAATAAAAATTTTCTTTACTTCTCCTTTAAAACAGCTCAAAAGTACTTAGATAGGTTCATAGGTGAGCTAACAGTGTTATGAAGACCTTTTTGGGCTCTTACACATTCTAAGACATGAGTATTATGGACATTAATGAGGTTCAGTATCAGACAAAACTAATTTGAACTAAAGTTTGAAGTTTGGCCGACTGGCTGAACTGGCCTATTAAACATGCTTGCTCATCTCTAGTCACTGCACTTTCAACAAACATTGCCAAACACACATATTATACATGGTATGTTACTAAAGAAAAAATGCTTCTTCCTCTGCTTATTAGGCTCCTTTCTTCCTCCTCATTCCCTTCTATAATCATAATCCACTTCTAAAAACTGCTAAATTGCTCATTGAGGGACCAGGTAACATGCAATGCAATTTTACATTTTTAATTTATAACTATTTAGTAATTCAGATAACATCCACTAGATGTCATAGTCTTTTAAGATGAGCTACCTTAGGCGGAAACATTCCTACTAGAAAATAAGTGTATTGTATTTCTGTATTTCCTGCAGATGTGGCTGGTAAATTTACAATAACAATGTAAACTTGCCTTGGATACACATACTGTATAGTGTAGTTTTCCTAAGATAAAACAAAAAGAAATAATTTAAAGGCAGACAAGATGGATTATTATTATTATTATTATTATTATTATTATTATTTACATATTGATAGAGCACCCTTAATTCCAGAGCGCTATACAAGAGAGAGAGAGGGGGTAACAAACGGAAACAATACAGGATGAAAAACACATTACATGAAGTCAAATGGCAGACTGATACATGGGAGAAGAGCACCCGGCCCGCGAGGGCTTACATCAGGTGGACTTCTGTCAACAAACGCTTTTGTAGGATACTATGTGATTTCCATTGTAATTTTTGTTTGTCATACTTTGTGCTATAGATCATAGTACAACATTTTTACAGAATCTGTTTAAGACTTAAAGGGGTTGTCCAAGATTGTATTAAAAAAAAGGGGAAACAAATCAGTTTTTGTAAATAATGAGCATGTTGGTTATTCTATACTATATGTGGTATCTCACTATTAGTGTCCTATGCACCTGTCACAAAGTTCTCGCTTCAGGTTAAGTGGTGATGAGGTATTCTAAAGTTTCACCACTACGTGTCAGTGTTTTTATATTAATATGTATTTCTATGCACACCGGGACTCTGTCATCTTCTATACGCATCGGCACCTATACACACAGCACCGTACACCTTGGGTCATTTTTCCCCTTTCTGTGGGGGAGGTACTGAGAGTCCGGGTGGGTCAGTTGCCACTCAGGACTGCGGTGACAAGAGCCCAAGGGACCCACAACAACCCGGCAGGTTACCGACCATTTGGGGAACACAGCCAGCCACATAAACAAGCAGGTATCAACATTACTCCTATGTGCTGGACAAGCACTGGCATCACAACATTAACACCACCGTCTGAGCTGACACAGGCCTGCTGACAGGACATTGCAACAGATTATAATATGGGCGGTCTTCCAGAACATCCATATTATAATCTGTTCCAATGTTGTAACTTCTAGGCTGCAGGCATTTTCAGACCTGCAGCCTAGAACACGCTTTCTATACTGGGACGCAATGCCGTCTTTTGCTTAACAGAAGACGGCATTGCCTTCCGACACAGGCAGCGTGGTGACATCATCATACACTCCCTGTGCCAGGAGTATTCAAGGTCTGAAAGTGTTGGATACATCCTGCAGCTGAAAGAGCCACACCATGGGAGCCCCTTGTTGGGGTAGGGGGCTGGCTACTGTATAAGACACTACATGGAGAGAAGGGGTGCACATCCCATCTATGGCTGATACTAATGCCGCTAGGCCTATTTTAAAAATCAACACCAGGGTGTCTGTATATAATTTGATCAAACCATAATAGCCCCGTGTACCACATGCAGGTCCCCTGGTTCACACGGGTCCCTACGCTAACTCCACACTGTGTCGGTCAGTGACCGCCAACCCCAAAGCAAAGCGTGCACATGCAGGAAAAGGAGGGCATGGAATGGCCCTGCAACGCCACAGGACCCAATGTCACAGGACCAAACTCAAAATACCCCACCAGAACCCAGCCAGCACCACCGGCAGGGAAGGCTGCCCCCAAACAACCCAATTATGAATATGGTATTACACTTACCACTGCTGCTCACACAGATTGGGGAAGACATAGGGTACTGACATGTGAGCACAGGCATATCCTGCTACAGGCATATCCTACTGTATAAGACACTACTGTGGGGGGCTGGCTACTGTATGGGACACTATTACCATGTGAGGCACTATTTTTGGGATTTACCATATCATTTATCGTAGTGGAAATTGCTGGGTGTCTCAGCTGGTCCCATAAATGCATTAGGCTATGGTCACACAACAATTTAATTAACAACGGATGCTCTTATTAGTGAAAAGAACGTCTATAGGTTATGAAATTAATATGTTTGCATTGATTTCAATGCAACAACGGCCATAATGTATACATGCAGTATACACTATGTCCATTGTTGAATTGCGGCTGTTGAAAATAATGAGCATGTTTGTTTTATACGGCTGCAATTCAGCTAACAGTGGCAGCAGAAAATAGTTGTGCACACAATGTAAAGTATGGCTGTTGGCCGTACTTTACATTGTGTTCAATGCTTAATTGGATTGCAGGCACACCCAAAGGTGCCTGCAATCCATATAGGAAAAAGGTAATGTTTCTGCAACTGATATGGCAGTGTCAGTCACAGGAACATGTAATACAGCGGCTGTAGTTTGCTGCTGAATACAGCAGCTGTAGTGAACGTAGCCTAAAGGTGTTGTCCAAGTCTAGAAAAACGCATCTGTTTTCTTCAAGAAACAGTACTACACCTGTCCTCTGGTTGTGGTTTTGCAGCTCTATTCCATTAAAGTGAATGGAGCTGAGTTCTAATACACATAACATGAGGACAGATGAATAACACTTTTAACTGGTTATACATATGGTGCCCAGGAAGAACAAGGAAGTTTTGCTTTCTGAGTCATTTCTGGGAATCCCTTGCTGCATGTGGGTGCCATTTTCCTACAGCAAAATGCCAGGTGGAAGCCCTGACATGAGAGGCAACAGATGTGGCTGCAGGATGTCCTGCACATCACATATCACTTATAGGGTGGGTTCAGACATAACAGAATCCGCTGTTTTGATAGGATTATATACTTGTAGTCGAATTTTCATTGCGCTGTAAGTATGTAGACGCCGCCCCCCCCCCCCCCTTAACCACACTGATTGGCAGGGGCTGGAGCGCAGACCAGGTAATGTATGCACCAGGTGCCGTGGGTTAAGGGGGATTCCACTACGAGTATGTAACCCTATTTAAACTAACAGTAGGGGAAGCACGACAGATTTCACTACAAGCTCGCAGCGTGAAATCCGTTGTGATTTTGTTATGTGTGAAGATGAATCTGATTTTGTCACTAAATACTCCCAACATCTCTAAGGGTCCTTTTAGATGGGCGGATTTCTTAGTGAGATCGGCAGCTTGTTTGCGGTGGCTTTATACTGCGCGAGAAATTGAGCCGATGGGCTGCATGATTGATCCTTGTATCGCTCATGCAGCCCTGGAAACTGACAGCACAGATCTGTATATAGGATATGTACAGTATATATCTGTGCTGTCAGTTTCCAGATCACAAGCAGCAGTGTATACATATTGTATCAGCCATGCCATAGCTCCCAACTGTCCCGGAACGGAACCAAGTGTCCCGCATTATATGTGGCCCCACCGAAAAAACAATAAACCTGTCCGCCGGTCCCAGCAGCTCCTCTCCAGGCAGAGCGCGCACTCCCGTCATCCTCTGGGGAGGGTAGCGGGGTATACAGACACTGACTATGCCGGAAGTAAATCATGATAGAGGCTGCAGGTCACTTCCGGCACAGTCAGTGTCTGTATACCCCGCTGCCGGCCCGGGAGGATGACGGGAGTGCGCGCTCTGCCGGGAGAGGAGCTGCTGGGACCGGCGGACAGGTGAGTTACTGGTTTATTGTTTTTCAGGTCGGGCCACACAAATGGGGGGATTGGCAACTATGTGGGGCGCTATATGGGGGATTGGCTACTATATGGGGGGATTGGCTACTATGTGGGCACTATATGGGGGATTGGCTACTATGTGGGCACTATATGAAGGATTGGATAATATGTGGGGCACTATATGGGGGCATTGGCTACTATGTGGGGCACTATATGGGGGCATTGGCTACTATATGGGGCACTATATGGGGCACTGGCTACTATGTGGGGCACTATATGGGGGCATTGGCTACTATGTGGGGCACTATATGGGGGCATTGGCTACTATGTGGGCACTATATGGGGGATTGGCTACTATGTGGGGCACTATATGGGGGATTGGCTACTATGTGGGGCACTATATGGGGGGATTGGCTACTATATAGGGCATTTTGGGGGGATTGGATACTGTATAGGGCACTATTGAGTCAGCAGCATGTGGTGACTGTAGGGGAGTGGCTATGGAGGGTTGCTATGGGGGCGTGGCTATGCAGGGTCGCTATGGGGGCATGGCTATGGAGGGTCGCTATGGGGGCGTGGCTATGGGGACCGCGGCGCACATGTCCCTCTTTGCACTTTGCAAAAGTTAGGAGGTATGGCCATGCTGCTTGTGATCCTGTTCTCTGTCTCTCCGGTTCTATGGCCACCAGCTGTATCTTCAAGCCCTGCCTACCCTGGCTATCAATTATTCCGGAGGAGGCGGTGGCCTGAGGTTACAGCAGTGTCTGGAGGGCCGGAGAATCCAATGCAGATGCATGGCACGGTACTGTGGTAAGAACAGGATAAAGAGCAGACAATTTTTGAAATGAGAATCTTGCTTCTCTCTGTCCAGTGAGGAGCCCCTGCTCAAAGATTGTCACCTGGGCAAAATGTCATAATGTGCATTATAGAGGCATGCCTAGCAGTCAACAATTTCTCACCAAGAGGTACACTATCCAAAAGAAGGCTCTGAGAGGCTGTTTATAGGGCAGTAGGGAGACCACATTTATGCCCCCTTGTGACAAAATCAATTATCTAATCATTTACATCTGCCTGAGACATAACTGCATGCCTAGGTAATCTGCAATACAACATTTCTCCCTGGTTGCATAATTTTTGTCAATAGTTGTACTTAGTGGATACACAGCCTCATACTCCATCCTGCAGGATCAACTTCTAGCCTGGGTTTGAAAAAAAAAAAATAATAAAAACTGCCAGAAAACTGCCACAACTAGCTGTGTGGGAACTTAGACCAAGCAGCATGTGTGACTCCGACCTAGTGGAGGAAGAGAAATGTGTAACTAAGAGCGCTGTTTTTCTGATCAGGAATTTTAAGTTGGTTGTGTGATGCACACTCCTCAAAAAAACAGCACCTTAAAGGGGGATATGGCGTATACTATACTGCAAAAGCCAGCAGCTTACAGGATAAATCGATGATGTTATATTAGATAATATATCAGCTGTGCCCCAGTCTACATTCAGACATAGCATTTAAAGTGCGTTTAATTAGCGTTAATTGTTGCTATTTTTTCACAAATTCGCAATTTTGTGGTAAAATAGGGATTTTGATGGAACTGCAGCAAAAATGTCAAAATTTTATGGCAATTTGCCGCAAAATAATGCTAATTAAACACGCATTAAATGCTATGTATGAACATAACCATAGACCTGTAAAATGGGATTTTAATTAAAGTGTAATTGTTATTTAACTTTCACTTTGCAGAAATCAGTAGTACAAGCGATTCCAAGAAACTCTGTATTAGGTTTCATAGGCAAAAGAGTTTCCTTCTGTACTCACAAGTCTGTTTTCCAGCCTCCTCCCCACCCTCAGTTCTTATCTGTTGCAATAACTGTGTCCATTATGGTCTATGGGGGGGGGGGGAGTCTAGGGGAGTGATAAGGCAGGGAGAGGAGAGAAACAGCTCCTGTATAGTCTGACCTGTCAATCCAGCATTTTATGTGCTCAGACAGTCTACAAAGGGCAGGGTTGATTCTTTCCTCTTCATGCTCACTCACCCCCCTCAACCTCACCCCCTTTCATAAATTAGGGCGGTTTCAGACTACAGAATTCTCGCGGATAAATTCAGCGGAATTCCATCGCCTGTACACACTCACAGCCGCGCGCCTTTCCGCCGGCTCCTTGACATGACAATTCTTTGGGCGGAATGCGAAATCAGCCGACCCATAGAATGGTTTCTATGGAGCCGGCGGAAAGGCGCGTGGCCATGAGCGTGTACAGGCGACGGAATTCCGCTGAATTTATCCGCGAGAATTCTGTAGTCTAAACCCGCCAGAAGGAGGCTTTTTGCCTAATAAAACCTATTACATAGTTTCTTAAAATCGCTTGTACTATTGATTTCTGCCAAATGTTAAAAATCTGCCAAAAAAGTTAAAATCACCTCCTTTCCCATTTTATATATAAAACATATAAAAATAAATAAATGTATTATATACAGTAGCATCCGATCTATTAAAATAAAACAATATTATTCCTGCACCGTGAACGGCGTAAACAAAAAACTGTAAAAAAACCCCACCAGGATTGATGATTTTTTATTACATTACATTTACATAAAAAATGATGATTACGTCCTGTCTACACATACAGTATGTTACTAATAAAAACTAGAGATCATGGCACAAAAAAGTATACGCCATACAGCCTCATAGGTGAAAAAAAAGTAGTATAGAGGTCACAGTAGGGCCATTCTAATCATACTTATTTGCAAAAGAAAGTTTTACTGTTAAAAAAAAAGTAAAACATTAGACATATAAATTGCATTTAGCTGTATTCAGACTGACCTATAAATAATGTGATCATGATGGTTTTACTGTAAAGTGCATTACGTAAACAGTGACCCCTCCCCCCCCCCAAAAAAAAAAAAAATTTGCAGAATTGTATTTTTTCCCCAATTTGATATTAAATGATATTTAAGAGGTTTTGTCAATAATTTTAAAAGGTTCCATTACAAAGTATACCTGTTCATGAAAAAAACAAGCCCTGACATGGCTCTGTAGATGGAAAAATAAAAGAGTTATAGCTCTTAGAAGGTAAAAACCAAAACGCAAAACTGAAAATTAGCGCTGTCTTTAAAGTACAACTCCCGCAAAAAAATTTTTGCCCGAAGCAGGAAGTGGTGAAGAGCTGAAGACGGTGGTCGGCGCGTGGCGGGGTCCAAGGACAGACAAATTTCAGATCGCTACAGGCTCCTTAGTAATGATAAGTATAAAACTTAGCTTAGGGGGGCTATTGTTTTTTCTCCCACCAGAGTTGTCCTTTAAGGTCATTTGGGGCTTTGTCCTTAGGGGTTAAGTGACCTTATCGTATTGCCACAGGGGGGCTTATTATGCTTGTGTCATTTATTATTGAAAAAGCAGAAAGTGACTTTTTACAAAAATGAAATACAAGGATGTTTCCTGCCTCAGGATCAGGCAAGATGATGGGTGAGACCTTTGTAAACAAGGTGAGCATTCATGTGATACCTGGTTATATAATCTACACCTGTTCCAGTAATAGACTGCACCCATCTGCCTTCCGGCATAAGAAAAGTCAGATAATCAGTATTCAAAAGATCAAGTTTGAATATTGAAATTCTATCCAAACTCATAGGATGCATGTCAGCATATATTTACTATTCATAGTCTGCATGGAAATATCAGCCCTGGGAAATAAAAGACTCACCGTCTCCACAACATTTTGTTTCCCCACACTCCTGCAGTTTATGCTGTAAGCTTGTGATTAATTGAAAAACTTAAAAAAAAAAAACTTGTTCTAGAATAAAATTTGAGGTGCCTAGTTGCAGTATCAAATATGCCTTCCGTGTTAGAAGGCAACATCCCTGCCTCTAGCAGGTCTAGCAAATTGTTCTATGGCAAAAACTTTTAAGGCTTGTGTGCTACATCTGTGACATTCAGCAGATTTGATGTAAATAACTGAACACAGCATCAAATCTGCACCATCAAATCTGCTGCGTATCTGCTGCACATCGGTCGTGTGTGTTAGCACCCTCAAAGAAATATTTGGATGCACCCAACCCATCAGTTCCTCTCTTCTTTATGTCCGCCTGTCCTCTAGAGACTTCCAAACGCCTGTACCCAAATTTGGCAAGTAGATACATCCATTCCTGGCTTTGGCTTAAAAAATCTGCCAGATAAATCTCTCTGTGTAAAGGCACCCTAAAGGTTGCATCCTTGCCAGATGTACAGGAGGGGAGGGGGAGGGGGAGGGGGGAAGACCATCCTATAGAAATGTATGGAAGATTCTCCATACATACATACATACATACATACATACATACATAATTAGAGCTGTGTGTTTCCCCAGCAATGCACAGGTAAGGGAATCAGCCTCAGCCAGAGCTAAAGAGACATGAATGTGCAGATCCAAAGCATCACAATAACAAATATGACAGTCAGGCCTGTTGGTAGCTCATGAGGAGAGAGTTGGGGAAAAGCAGACCCATAGAAATAAATACATTTTTTATCAGATCATTTTTTATGAGATCACTGGAAAAAAAAATTATATATATAAAAGAAAAAAAAATCCCATCCACACCAAACTGGTAATGTTTAAAAATACATGTTGAAAAAATGCCACTAAACAGCTCCATTGATGGACAAATAAAAAGTTATAAAGGTCAGAATAGGAAAATTGTACATATTTTTATATAAAAAAGCAGTAAAAAAAACAAGGCTATGTAAATGTGGGTATCATTGTAATCGTTCTGACCTACAGAATCAAGAAAACTTGTTGGTTATACCATACAGTGCATTTTTTTGTTTCACTCTATACTTCTATGGTAACATTAAAGGTGCCATTACAAAGTACAATTTATTGTGCAAAAAAATAAGCTCCCATGCAGCTCTGTGTATGGAGAGTTAAAAGACTTATGATTCTTAGAAGGCCAGGAGGGAAACTGGCTGCCAAAATAGGCTGTGTCATTTAGGGGATGATAGTAAAGCCATCATACTGGTCATGGCTCCTTTAAGAAGGGAAGCTTTGACAGTAATGTGAACACCCGAAATGTCTGGTAAAAAGTTACATACTGTTGCAAATTATCCCACTATAATAAAAGCTGTCTGGTCACATAGAGGTTTGACACTGACAACAAAACAGATTACTATGATTCTTCTTGGAAATTGTTTTGGTTGAAAATCCTGACAGTTTTTTTTGGATATAACAAAGTATATAAGGCTATATGTGTGTGTATATGTTGCAGTGATATGATAGAATCAGGGATTTGATCAAATCACTAAGCGATTTGATCAAATCCCGGGAAATGATGACATGGCCAAGCCCTTCTATCACTTCCCTGAAGAAAGTCAGTGATTTGATCAAATCACTGACCCATTTCAGGGAAATGATGGAATGGAATTCTATAATTTCCCCTGCAACATACCTCTTGCTCTCCGCTTGCTGTGTAATGCTGCTGATGCTGCCTCCTGCTCCTGGCTCTGCTACCCTGTCCGCCTCCGGTCCCGTGAGCTGTGTGCTGATGCCTCCTGCTTCCGGCTCTGCTCCCCTGTCTGCCTCCGGTCGCATGTGCTGTGTGATGATGCCTCCTGCTCCCGGCTCTGCTCCCCTGTCCGCCTCCGGTCTGGTGTGCTGTGTGCTGATGCCTCCTGCTCCTGGCTCTGCTCCCCTGTCCGCCTCTGGTCCCGTGTGCTGTGTGCTGATGCCTCCTGCTCCCGGCTCTCCTCCCCTGTTCGCCTCCAGTCCTGTGTGCTGTGTGATGATGCCTCCTGCTCCCTATTCTGATCCCCTGTCTGCCTCCGGTCCCGTGTGCTGTGTGATGATGCTTCCTGCTCCCGGCTCTGCTCCCCTGTCCACCTCCGGCTGTGTGATGATGCCTCCTGCGCCCGGCTCTGCTCTCCTGTCCGCCTCCGGTCGCGTGTGCTGTGTGATGATGCCTTCTGCTCCCAGCTCTGCTCCCCTGTCTGCATCCAGTCCCGTGTGCTGTGTGATGATGCCTCCTGCTCCCGGCTCTGCTCCCCTGTCTGCCTCCGGTCCAGTGTGCTGTGTGATGATGCCTCCTTCTCCTGGCTCTGCTCCCCTGTCCGCCTCTGGATGTGTGATGATGCCTCCTGCTCCCGGCTCTGCTCCCCTGTCCGCCTCCGGTCCTGTGTACTGTGTGATGATGCCTCCTGCTCCCCGCTCATCTCCCCTGTCCGCTTCCTGTACCGTGTGCTGTGTGATGATGCCTCCTGCTCCTGGCTCTGCTCCCCTGTCCGCCTCCGGTCCCGTGTGCTGTGTGATGATGCCTCCTGCGCCCGGCTCTGCTCTCCTGTCCGCCTCCGGTCCCGTGTGCTGTATGATGATGCCTCCTGCTCCCGGCTCTGCTCCCCTGTCCGCCTCCGGTCCTGTGTACTGTGTGATGATGCCTCCTGCTCCCCGCTCATCTCCCCTGTCCGCTTCCTGTACCGTGTGCTGTGTGATGATGCCTCCTGCTCCTGGCTCTGCTCCCCTGTCCACCTCCGGTCCCATGTGCTATATCTATATATATATTGCAGTGAAATTATAGAATTCAGGGATTTCTTCTTACAACAGTCAACAAATGTCTGGGGACAGAGGAGACCAGTTTCTCAAGTTTAGGAATAGGAGTGCTCTCCCATTCATGTCTAATACAGGCCTCTTACTGTTCAATCGTCTTGGGCCTTCTTTGTCGCACCTTCCTCTTTATGATGCGCCAAATGTTCTCTATAGGTAAAAGATCTGGACTGCAGGCTGGTCATATTAGTACCCGGATCCTTCTCCTACATAGCCATAATGTTGTGATTGCTGCAGAATGTGGTCTGGCATTATCTTGCTGAAAAATGCAGGGTCTTCCCTAAGAGAGATGACGTCTAGATTGGAGCATATGTCATTCTAGAACCGGAACATAGCTCTCTGCATTAATGGTGCCTTTCCAGACATGCAATCTGCCCATGCCACAAGCACTCATGCAACCCCATACCATCAGTGATGCAGGTTTCATAACGGAGCGTTGATAACAACTTAGGTTGTCCTTGTCCTCTCTGGTCCGGATGACATGGCGTGTCACTGTTCCATAAAGAACTTCACACAGAGCAGTTTTCTATTTTGCCACACTCCATTTTAAATGACCCCTGGCCCAGTGCAAACGGCTGAGCTTGTGGAGCTTGCTTAAAAGTGGCTTCCTCTTTGCACTGTAGAGTTTCAGCTGGCAACAGCGGATGGCACAGTGGATTGTGTTCACTGACAATACTTTCCGGAAGTATTCCTGAGCCCATTCTGTTATTTCCTTGACAGCGGGATTCCTGTTTAAGGTGCAGTGACGTTTAAGGGCCCAGAGATCACCAGCATCCTGTAGAGTTTTACAGCCTTGACCCTTACGCACAGCGATTGTTCTAGATTTTCTGAATCTTTTGATGATGTTATATATGTTTGATGATGATAACTTGAAATTCTTTGCTATTTTACGCTGGGTAACACCATCCTGGTATTGCTGCACTATCTTTCTGCGCAACAATGGTGGAATTGGTGATCCTCTTACCATCTTGGCTTCAGAGAGACACTGACACACTGAGGAGCTCTTTTTATACCCAAACATGTTGTCAATTCACCTAATTAGTGTTGATTGGTCTTCCAGCTGTTCGTTATATGCTCAATGTCATTTTTCCAGCCACTTTTTGCTACTTGTCCAAACTTTTTGGGGATTAGTAGACACTGTGAAATTTTGAAACAACATATTTTTCACTTAAAATGATACATTCTCTCAGTTTAAACTTTTGATCTGTGATTTGTGTTCTATTCTGAATAAAATATTAAATGTTGGCACCTCCACATCATTGTGTTCAGTTTTTATTCACAATTTGTTTAGTGTCCCAACTTTTTTGGAATTGAGGTTGTATGATAACCAGCTGTATCTTATTATATAACAAAGGCATGGCACCACAGTAATGAGTAAGACAATGCCAAGTGCTGAACAATAACAAATAAACACCAAACCCAACCGCAAATAGCAGAGAGGATTATTGGCTGCAGTACATAGTTGTCACCATCATGGATGCAGATTATTTGCTTAGTGTTCGATAAGCAGTAATAAGAGGCTTCATGGCAGCACATGGTGTCCCTTGCATCTGTTAGGACTAGGAATAAACGCTCAGGCCGGTTGCTGGGGGCGCGACGACGGCGTCCATAGCAGCCGGACTGCTGTGCATGTTTTTCAATAACTCTGCTCTGCTACTCCTTGTTGAAGCAGTGGCCAGGGTGCTCTCCCCTGGCCGATCAGCATAAGCTGTAGTAGGTTTCACTGATTGTTGATTGACAGCTGACACACCAGTCAGCTGTCAGCACCTGGGTAGGACCTGGAGTCTCAGCCCCTATCACGCCTGGGGGCTGGGACTACAGGTTGCATAAGTAACCTCCTCTGTCTTCCACCCCCTGCCTGTGAAAGTGCCTAGTTCGCTAGTGTATCTGGATCAAGTGTTTTCCCTGCTTTGTATTTCTGGTAACTTGACTTCTGGCTTCTGACTTATCGACTACCCTTTGGACACGTTTTGTACTGCACTGCTCGACTGTTACTGACCCGGATTCCTGACCTTGCTCTCATTGTGTTTTGTCTGTCTTGTTTCGTTTAGTGTTTCACTTTAGTAGATTAGGGACTGCCGTCCAGTTGTCCGTTTGCCACCTAGGGCATCTGAGGCAAGCAGGTAGGGGCAGCGGGGCGGGTGCCAGCTTTAGGGCTCACCTGTCCTTGTGTCTCCCTGTCCCTATCCTAACAGCATCTGTGTTCAGTACTACCAAGTAGAGATGATCAAACATCGGGAATTGTTAGGTTCGATCGAACTTGAACCTTCTCGAACCTATTACCTAGGCTGTATCCCTGTTTTCCAGGCGGTACTCAGGCTTGCTCCACCTTCCCCACGGAACAGGAAGGCATCGGGAATCAAATGACAAAGGTTCGAGAAGGTTCGAATTCGATTGAACCGAACAATTCTCGATGTTCGATCATCTCTACTACCAAGCTGCAGTATGGTGCTCCACTAGGTGCCAGAGATATTTTAACGCCTCAATAATATTATATGAAAATAAGATTTTGAAAATGCTGCCACCATTTGACTTTAAAGTCATATAGAACAGGAACTGTTGCATCAATGGAGGTCCACTGATGCAGGGGCTGGAGGATGACACAGGCGATGATCGGTGGGCTGCTGAGGTTCTGCGATCCAGAGAGGATAGGAGTCATAGTCTCACTACAAACGTTAGTAGTTTCCTGATGTGCCCCATCTTATCCTCTGTGACCACTAATGAATGGGCACAGCAGGAAACTAACGGTTGTTTGTAGTGAGACTACGACTCCTATCCCCTTGGCAGCTCGCCAATCAGCGCCCCAGTCATCCTCCAGCTGCAGCACCAGTGGACCTCTATTCATGCAATAGTTCCTGCTTGCTTTACCAGGATTCCAGGATCTGGAGGAAAAGGCAGCAGACAGGTTCATTTGATTCATGCAATTGGCAGAGTTGTGCTAAGAGGTGAGCAACTTTCTTCCATAGTTAAGGCTCACCAAGTTACACTCTGCAGAATTATGCTGTGTGTGCCCACAGGTGTAATTTTTTATTCTAGTGCTAAAGTCATATAGAGGTACAAAAGAGCCCTATGCATCTCTTTGAATGCCATGTGGCCATGTACAGGAGGCATAAATACTGTATAAGCAAAATATGTTGGTCTTGCCTTGGTGCCATTTGAGAGCAGTGAGCCAGCAGTGCTGAAGTGGCAGAGCAACTATGCAGTGTCACTCTGAGCAGTGAGAAAAGAGAGCACCATGTCTGGGACCATTAAAAATTAAAAGTATCCGGAGCTGAGGGAGATTATTGACAGCTGATGCTCCATCTAGCCCTGTGCCACATGAGCAGATGACTAACATAGGTTCCATATGTGAAAAGTCCTCTCTGGTGGAAGATAAAAATTCAATGTGAGAGGCCTGATCCTTAATTTTAATAAAAGAAGAGAGGGTTCCCCTATAAAAAGTATCTGTGTGAACATTGCTGCTGGGCATAGGCATGTAGTGCCAGTAGTCACCACAAATTGTATAAACTATGGTATTGTAGACTGCATATATAGGATTCCTTATTATGGATGTGTCAGGTCCTGGGGCTGAGTTGCCTATATCCCCTATTTGGCCCAATACCGGTGCTGCCTTTTTCCCTGGCATTGTTAATATGCTTTGTTAGGCTAAGCCAGGGCCAAGAGCTTGTGTTCCATTTTATATTAAACTAGACAATGTATCCGGCGCTGCCCAGGTAAAAAGTGTCAGTGTGTTAATTAGATTTGTTCCAAGGTGCCCAGGAGGCCAATTTATGCCCTTGTTTAAGCAAGTTTTCTTTCAAGGCATTTTGCCAAATTGAAGTTAATGTTAGACCCTGAAGATGTAGTGGTGTCTTACAAGCCAAGAACAATACACAAATGTAAAACCAAAATCTCACAAACAGAGTGGCTGTAAGTCAGTGCTGATCTTGGTTAAGTTAGTTGGTCTAAAACATGCAGGTCTTCTGATACAAGTGAGTCCCTACTCTAGCCATGGTGCAGCATTAGCCGGCGACCACCACCGCCACAAAGCCAGTGCCCACAGGGGAGAGCAGTCCCAGTGTCACAGAACCAAGCCCCCAGGGCCAGAGCCGCACCACCCCACAGACATGGCCAGCAGCCAACACCTAGTGTGAACAGATCTAAAAGCCCACTCCCCAAAAGCCCATGTGCTCCCAGTTAGACTGGGAAAGAGGAGGTACTTACCATGCACATCACTTCCCGCTAATTGGTCACATATGGGTCTGAGTAGGAGGAATGCAAAACCACAAGGAAAAGGGACAGAATACATAAAATGCACAAGCCTGGAGAACACAGAAATGGCTGCACATTGCACACATGGTTGATAATAAAGCTTGTTCAGCTACATTAACCCTTTAAGGACAGAGCCAGTTTTCATTTTTGTGCTTTCGTATTTCGTATTCAACTGTATTTAATTAGAACAGCATGACTATATCCATGATTTCCACATAGCCTTAGGGCTTTATCCAACTTCAGCAGCCACCGCTAATCAAATGCCGAAAGTTCGGATTCGGCTTGACTCGAGCATGCTCGAGGTTCGCTCATCTCTAGTGTATACCCCAAAATGTGTGGTTTTATTAGACCAATAAATCACGTTTACTATTAGTTAGGATATATTGCCTGCATGTGCCATTCGGCTCTGTTTGAAGGTTCCTATATTATACTCAGTAAGCTCCAAAGACCGGACACTCTTCTCTGCGGTCACTGGCAACTGTTACACAAGTCTTGTAGCCCTGAAATCCCTGACATTTCAATGCTAGCAATGTGTGAGAAATTTTTAAAAATCATTGAGGAAGTTATAGAGGTTATACAACAATGAAACTATAGGACTTTGCAGGGATCAAAGCTCACAGACCCCGCTAACAGCTCTGGGCAGCTCCTTACAGATCACATTGTATTTCCCTTTTAATATTTGCATGTTGTGGAAAAGTGCAACACTACATATAGATTGCCCTGGAGGTACTAAATAAACACTGCTGATTTTACTCTTCACTGTAATTACTGGGTAGTAACATCACACAAGCATTGCTCATGCAGAAGGCATTCTCTGTGACAAATATTGGACCTAGCTGTTAATGGGAGGGGTGCTGAGGGTTATATATTAGAACACCGCAACAGCATCAAACTATTCCACAGGAAAACTTGAATCCCTACTTCTAGATACCAAGCTGCAGAATCATGTCTAGCTTCTTAAGCCAAGCACAGAAGAAAGCTGAAGAAACAGGTAAGAAATACATTTACCTAACATTAGTACCTACTGGGGTTAATTCACATGGCTATATCACAATGAGACAGGTCAAAAATAAAAGACATTATATAGTTCAAGCAGTGAACAGTCCATTCTAGCATTCAGGTATTGCATTCTTCTGTAGCCAGTAAGACCATAAATGTTTTTGTTTTGTTTTTTTCCTTTGGTTTAAAGCATTTAGTGTTCCAAATGGCTGAAATACATTGAGGACCACATCTTCAGGGTCTAAATGCATGTGACCAATTCAGGCTTACATTTTGACAGTAATTTGGAGAACATTTACTAGGTTTTAAACTAAATAATAATAATAATAATAATAATAATAAATTTATTTGTATAGCGCCAACAGATTCCGCAGCGCTAAATCTAACTAAATGTGCTAAAAAGTAAATCTCTGCTACATGACGGCTGCTGTAAGGAGAATTCCGGGCAGGGACTTTTTTTTAATTGCTGGATAGGGGGTGGGTGAAAAAAACAACCTGCAAATACCTCTTCGGCTCCAGTGCTGGAGTCCCTATACCGCCACTCTGGTTTCCGGTCCCTGGTCTAGAGAGGGGACTTGGGACATGACTTTCCAAGCCCGCTCAACAAGTCAGTGGCTGTAGCAGTGTCCCACCTCTGCCCCTGGCTTGCTGGCCTGACATATCACGTCCTAGGTCCCCACTCAGACCTAGATGTAGCCAGGAACCAGAGCAGAAAACAGTGGACACCAGTGCTGGAGTCAGGGAGGTAAGTGGAGGGGTTTTTTTTCACCTACACATCTCCAGCAGTTTTGAAAAAAATGTCCCTGTCTGAGTACCTGTCATAAAATAAAAACTTTTGACAAGTTAGAGAGACAAAAGACTACAACTGATCAGGAGAACAAGCCGGAAGAAGTCTGCGTGCAGTGCTTTCTCGCCTGGCTCTGTTATGTGTCCTGGACTGCTGCAAAATGTAAGTCTATGGATTGGACCAGCTTGGAATATTAGAAAAAGAAATTTGAACAGCGCTCCATAGCACAGATCAGGAGTAAATATAGTTGGTGAGAGAGGTAAACTAAAAACTCTCACCTGGTAGTGTTGTGCAAGAGGAGGCACAACACTCAAGATCACATGTGTTGGGATCGCTGCCACTCCTAGGAATTTCCATACAAGATGGATACCATAAAGCAAATCGACCTCCCTCCAACCCGGGTACGTAGGGCGCAGGTTCAACAAAAGGCAGAGTAGTAATTAAAATTTATTGTAAATAAAAACATTCATGGCGACACAACGCGTTTCCAAACCGAAGTGGTTTCTTTCTCAGTGTTTGGAAACGCGTTGCCTTTTGTTGGACCTGTGCCCTACGTACCGGGGTTGGAGGGAGGTCGATTTGCTTCAGCTTGGAATATGACACAGAGCCAGAAGCAAACACACAAGGCGCAGACCTCTACAGCCTCGTTCTCCTGATCGTTTGTGGTCTGAATACGCAGACCCCGACCAAACAAAACTTTTGACGTGTCTCTCTGACAAAAGTCAAAAGTTGTTTTTTTTCGTGACAGTGCCTATTTAAGGTCAAAACATTGATCTTTAAATACACAGCTCATACACAGCTGGAAGCCAAAATTGTTCTTCTCATGCAGCTCTGGGGATGGATAAATGTGCTGAAATATATTTATCTGCTACAACATTTACAAAGTCTACATAGACTAGAAAAAAATTATGCAAAGCACTAAAAGGCTGAATAAAGACAGCTGAAAAACTTCATTTCATAACACCTCTTCCTGAATGCTCATATCTACTCTGCATGATAAAAAGTCTATTATACCTTGTTGTAAATATTGTCCACAATGTGGAAGGTTTAATAAATTTCTCCATTAACAGTTAAGGAAGGAGAAAAGGCAGTCCAGGACTGTGTTGAAAAAGGCAAAGAAGTCGGTCAAGAAGGTAGGTGTATGTCCAAATTTACAGACACGTAACAACTATGCAGACATCTCCAAATCCTGTCTTGTTTTTACTGTCTGATACGCATTTAAATTTGTAACCTTTTAGTGCCAGATCATTTAGTAAAATACCCCTTGGTGGTCACACCATTCTTAAAATTCATAAAATGCAGTGTCACACCATTCATATAAAATACATATATTAATGTACATTACACAAACCTATAAATACCTCCAAGCAACTTTTAGGCTATGTTCACACATCATTTTGATGGCAAAAGATGGAAATCATGTCAAAATTATAATGATTATAATCATGTGTGGCCGTAATTATCAAAAGATGGCCGTCCAAAGGGACAGCCGCTGCGCGGCAGTATGTGAACATAGCCTTACTATTTATAAGTACAAATTATGGCTATGTTCACACTACGTAAATCTAAGGCCGTAGTTCTCGCCGCAGAACTACAGCCGTAGATTTGCGGGGTGGAACATAGCATTGTTTGCTATGGGATCCCGACCGGAGTGTACACACATCGTATACGCTCTGCCCGGCTCCCATGCGGCGCCGCAAACAACTGACAGGTCCATTATTTGCGGACGGAATTCAATGAATTCCGTCCGCAGAAGGACCTGGCAGTTCACACAGTGAAGCGAGCGGCTCCGGCCACTTGCTTCACTGTGGGCTATGGGAAGCTCTGATGCGGGCACGTGCTAATGCCCCCGCATCAGAGCTCCACGGAGATAAGATAATCCGGCCGGTACTTAAGTACCGGCCGTGATGATCCGGGCTGAGACCGGCCGTTCCGTGACTCCGGGCGGGTCACGGAACGGCCGGTCTCATACGTAGTGTGAACATAGCCTAAAATTGTGAATAAATGAACATTTATATTTTATCTTCGCACATAAAGGGGTTGCCTAGGAAATAAAGGAAATTATATTAAAAAAATGATATAAACAGACAAATACGCTTATATGCATGTTATTAGAAAACTACAACCCCTACAAAGCAAATGCAGGCTTCCCAACGAGGGAACCAATTTAGTCAATTACATTACCCTATTGTTCTTTTAGACTTACCTAAACCATGTTAAGTAATATATCTATAACATGTTTAATTCTTTTCCAGTCGTTGACAAAGGATGTGAAGCTGCCAAACACACATGTGATCAAGTTAGCGAGAAGATCTCAGGTGGATGGCCGAAGAAATCCTAACGAATCATATTAAATATAAATAAAGAATACGTATTTACATAAAGGAATTGGCTTTCATTTCTACAGGTCAAAATGAAAGGGTGCTTCTTTTATGTTCAATTTTATTGGGTATTTTATGTGAAAAACATTCCTGACAGATATTTAAAGAGACAGCTTGAGAAGGAGCTGAGCGGGGAAAAGTCTCTGATTTGGGTACTCCTGAGAAAAGAAAAAGTTGTTTTTTTAATCAACTGTTGCAAGAAACATACTTGCAAATTACTTCAAGAAAAAAAAATTCAGTACTTATCAGCTGCTGTATGTCCTGCAGGAAGTGGTGTGCCCCCTGTTGCCACATCTGTCCTTGTTAGGAACTGTCCAGAACAGTAGCAAATCTCCATAGATAACCTCTCCTTCTCTGGACAGTTCCCCGGACAGGAGTGGCAGCAGAAAACACTATATTAGGGAGGGTTCACACTGAGTAATCCAGGCAGATCACCTGACGTGGATTCTGCTGCCCACCCCCACCCGCAGTGGCGAGTGGCCAAATCTGCAGCAGGTAGTGCGCCCGGATTCCCCGGTGTGAACGCACCCTTAGACTGATAAGAATACACCACTTCCTTTAGGACATACAGCAGCTGATAAGTACTGGAAGGACTTTTTTACAGATCGGTATAAATTTATGGCACCAGTTGATTTTAAAGGTATTTATCTCCCCACTGGGCTGATTATAATAGTAATGGAAGTGAATAGCTACACAAACAATTAAGCAGGCTTTCATGCGGCCATTTACTCTCAATAATTGGGCTAAGTAAAGAATCTTTTTAACAAGTAACATTTGAAATTACACATCTTCCTGCAAAAAATAAGCCCAAAACCAGCTCTGTCACGCAAAAGATAATAACGCTATGGATCTTGCAATGTGGCAACAGTTTTTGTGGGTTTTTGCTAGGAATATAGGGGGGTTTATGGTGTAAAGTGACACTGGCTCAGTTGCCCCTAGCAACCAATCAGCAATCTATGTATTGGGCCAATGAAAAAAAAGACCCCTACATTTGCATAGGCAGCTCATAACTAAAGGTGCAGCTTCACACGTACCGTAACGCAGCGTATTTTCTGCTGCAGATCCACAGCAGATTTAACCAATTGAATGAACACATTGAATGCGCATTAAATCCGCAGCAGATCCGCAGTAGATTTGATCACTTGTGACCTACTTTATCTTTCTTACAAATTAAAGGGGAACTCCAACACAAATATTGGTCTTTCAAATCAACAGTGTCCAAAAGTTATATAGATTTGTAATTTACCTCTATTTAAAAATCCCAAGTTTTCCAGTAGTTACCAGCTGCTGTATGTCCTGCAGAAAGTGATGTATTCTTTAAAGTCTTAGACTATGTTCAGACTCTGTATGCAGGGCCGGTTTTAGACTAAATGTGGCCCTGGGCAAAGTTAAAGGTGGGGCCCCAAATGCTGAAATATTGTAGCAGCAATTTAAGGTTCCCATACACTTGTTGGTGGTACCTGCTGCTCGTGGTGCGTTCGGCCATCAGTGTAAGGTGAATGGGGCTCTTTGTACAGTCCTCTGACATGATATCAGTGGACATATGGGGTTGGGCTTGATGGAAAATCAACATCCAACCTCTTTGTTCTCAGAGAGACAAGCCGTCATCAGATCTGTCTGGCTATGGCTTACCCCTCCTATAGAGAACACAGAAACGCTCAGCTGTGCCAAACATTCCTGTGTATGGGGAGGACAGGGCCAGATGAGATATATATATATATATATATATATATATATATATATATATATATATAATGTCATTAGTGATGTGTGTGCAGCCCTTGCTGTATATAGTGAACAATGAAGATATATACTACCTGACCACATTCCCTGGTGTCCTCAGGCCTTGTCTGTGGGATCCCCCAGTCCCAGCTCTCACTTCTGGTCCTCTCTCTGAAGTTATAGGCCGTTCAGCCAATCACTGGCCGTAACAAACAGACAAGGCCTGAGGACACCGGAGAACGTGATCAGGTAAGTACCAGCTTTATTATGTTATACGCACAATCATCAGACAATGATTTTTATACTTGCCAAAAGACAATGATCAGCTGATTACAGTTGTCTCTATATACACAGAGCGATATCGGCCAGGTTAGGACAATTTTCGCTCCGTGTATTATGGCCCTTAGTCACATTGAGTCAATTCAGAAGGTTACATGCCGGGACTGCCGCCACATGTCGGGACTGCCGCCACATGCCGGGACCGCCGCTACATGTCGGGACTGCCGCTACATGTCAGGACTGCCGCTAGTGGTGTAAACACAAAAACTATTTATATGCATTGTTTTAAAAAATAAAATAAAAAAATCACTATATCAGGACCAAATATTACCTCCATACCGTTATTGAAGAAAACTTTACTATATATAGGCCAATATTACCACCATAAAGTGACCGCCCCATAATGACACTATATACACACCAATATTAGCACCACACCATGACCGCAACATAATGATTCTATATACACTATATACAGACCAATATTACTACTATAGACTGACCATCACATAATGACTCTGTATACACTATATACAGACCAATATTACTGCCATAGAGTGACCACCACATAATAACTCTATATAAACTATATACAGACCAATATTACCGCCATAGAGTGACCACCGCTTAATAACTCTATATACACTATATACAGACCAATATTACTGCCATAGAGTGACCACCACATAATAACTCTATATACACTATATACAGACCAATATTACCGCCATAGACTGACCACCGCATAATAACTCTATATACACTATATACAGACCAATATTACCGCCATAGACTGACCACCGCATAATAACTCTATATACACTATATACAGACCAATATTACCGCCATAGACTGACCACCGCATAATGACTCTGTATACACTATATACAGACCAATATTACTGCCATAGAGTGACCACTGCATAATGACTCTATATGCACACTATATACAGACCAATATTACCGCTATAGACTGACCGCCACATAATGACACTATATACAGACCAGCACACACCATGACCACCACATAATGACTCCATATATACACCATATACAGACCAATATTACCACCATAGTGTGATCACCACATAATGACTCTATATACACACTATATACAGACCAATATCATGTGGCGGTCACTGTATGGCGGTAATATTGGTCTGTATATAGTGTATATAGAGTCGTTATGCAGCGGTCAGTCTATGGCGGTAATATTGGTCCGTATATAGTGTATATATAGAGTCATTAGGTGGCGGTCACTCTATGGCGGAAATAACTCTATATACACTATATACAGACCAATTTTACCACCATAGACTGGCCACTGCATAATGACACTATATATACACTATATACAGACCAATATTACTGCCAAAAAATGATCACTACATAATGACACTATACACACTATATACAGACCAATATTACTGCCATAGAGTGATCACCACATAATGACTCTATATACACTATATACAGACCAATATCATGTGGCGGTCACTCTATGGCGGTAATAATGGTTTGTATAGTGTATATAGAGTCATTATGCATTATGTGGCGGTCAGTCTATGGCAGTAATATTGGTCTGTATATAGTGTATATATAGAGTCATTATGTGGCGGTCACTCTATGGCGGTAATAACTCTCTATACACACTATATACAGACCAATATTACCACCATAGACTGACCACTGCATAATGACTCTATATACACTATATACGGACCAATATTACCACCATACAGTGACCGCCACCTTATTTTTTTCTCAATAAAATACACGGTGTTGCCTTAGTGACATCATCATACACTATACATAGGAGCTGCAGCCAATCAGCGGCCTCAGTGGTCACCAGAGAATGGCTGCAGCTCCAATATACAGTCTATTCACCTCAACACTTGGAGTCAGCAGTGCTTATACACACACACACTAATATATATATATATATATATATATATATATATATGCACACACACACACACACACACACTAACACATCCATGAAAACACATTATACAGATCCAAACCATCCAGCCCACACACTACACACATGACATGTAACACACACTACAGTCATCCATTATACACATACATTCATACACACACTGCATATACAGTATACTTACCCCCTCTAACAGCATGCTGGGTGTAGTTGTCCTTGTCCATGGCAGCAGCAGCAGGAGGTTCTGCTCCTTACACTGCAGCCCTCTCCTCTATCATCCCGACAGCTCCACACCAGGAGGAGAGAGGAAATCACATGGTACAGAAGGGAGGGGGAGGGAGAAGCTACACACTCCGGAGCCCAGCGTCCTGTAGCCTCTGTGTGACCCCTGATAGCAGCCAGAGATCACTGACAGAGGCTGCAGGACGCTGTCTGTGGGCTCCTGCACCTAACACTCACTGTAACTGGGGCAGGGGGCCCCTGGGGGATGGGGGCCCCTGGGGGATGGGGGCCCTGGGCAACTGCCCTCTTTGCCCCCCCCTAACGCCGGCCCTGTCTGTATGACACCAGCCGCTCCATGACCCGACCGGGTCACGGAAAGGGCGGTGTCAGAAAACATCAATCTCGGCCGGATGATCTTTACTGCAGTTGAATTCGGATGCAGGCGCATCCATGCGCGCCCACATCCGAATTTGCTACTGCACGCTGCATTGTGTGCACTGACAGATTTTCTGCAGCCGCTATTTATTGAATAGCAGCCACAGAAAACTGACATGTCAGTTTTTTGCGGCGCCGCTAGGTGTCCCAGCCAGAGTGTATACTATGTGTATACACTCTGGCCGGGATTCCATAGAGGGCAGCATGTAAGTTCAGTATTAATCATGGCCGTTGTTTAAACGTCCGTGATTAATAGTGAACTTATGATGTGTGAACATAGCCTGACACAGTGCTCTCTGCTACCACCTCTGTCGATGTCAGGAACTGTCCAGAAAAGTAATCAAATCCACTATAGAAAACCTCTCCTGCCCTGGATAGTTCCTGACATAGACAGAGGTGGCAGCAGAGAGCACTGTGTCAGACTGGAAAGAAAACACCACTTCCTGCAGGACATACAGCAGCTTACAAAAACTGGAAAACTTGGTATTTTTAAATAGAAGTAAATTACTAATCTATATAACTTTCTGAAAAAAGTAGTTTTGACAAAAAATGTTTCCATTTTTCTCACATTGGGAGGTTTAATGTCATGCTTTGTGCACAGACTTACATTTAATATTCTGGTGTCCTGTACTCTACTAGTATTGAGTAGCTCTGTTCTAAATGCAGTCAGTAGTACAAAGGGAACATTTGTAGCAGAGTTTATAACAACCGCACCCAGATCTCTGGTTGCTATAATAGTCTTGTCAAAACAGAAACATAAAACCACAATCTGAGGTCAATCCTAACCCTTTTAGGCTATGTTCCCACACTGGCTGTTAGATGGCCATCTTTTTGAGGCCAAACCAGTCAGTGATATAAACTTACCTGTCCTGTTACGCTGCCATGTCCCGGGCCGCCCCTGTGAGCAATTTCAAAACATCTAGTAATGTTTGGCTCCCACCGGAAATAGAATCTCAGCATAGACATAATGATTATGTGGACCTTCCATTTCTGAAGGAAGTGGCGCATTATCAAATATCTTGAAATTGCTGACAGCGGTAGAGAGTGTGTGGCCTGGGGTCCGACAGAATAGGACAGGTAAGTATATATGACTGACATGTTCCGGGCATCCTACTTCAATATTATTTTACCCCAGAAAACCCCTTTAGGGTGCCTTCATTCTGCGGATCCAGTGCCCGTTCATCCCAATGAGAATACAAACTCGCATACTGCATGTATGTAAGTTAACCCCCCCGCCGGCCTGAGAATACATCACCTGTTCCACGCTCCAGCTTGGTTCGGGGTTTCTCAGTGGCATGTCCTGCTCAGCCAATCAGTGGCTGTGGCGGGGCAGCGCACTAATTGGCTGAGCAGGACAAGCAGACGCAGGGAACCCCCGAAGCAAGGTGGAGCGTGGAACAGGTGATGTATTCTTCGGCCAGTGGGGTGTCAATCTTGCTGCTTGTATGTATTCTCATTGGGATGAACAAAATCGCAGCTAAATCCTCTGCGAATCTGGTACGTGTGAGGGCACCCTTAAGGCGAATCTGTCATTTGCTGCTGCTATATGTGAGGACAGCAGATTACAGTTACTGTTAGAGATGAGTGGATCTCTAAAGATTTGCTTTGAGTTCTTTTTGTTAAATCTGTCAGATTTGTTTTGCTCCAGTTTTGGCATTATAGCACACAGTGGGGAGAATTAATAAAAAGTCAGTATTTTACATGCCGGTTGTAAGGAGAAGTATGTTAAAGTGAATGTACCATCAGGCCTGGGCTGAAGCAATGGAGGCGGGCTGACCCAACCCCAGTGGGAGGAAACCCCCGCCCTCTATGATACAGCTCCATTGATGCTAATGGAGCCGTGTCATAGAGGGGCAGAGTTTTCTCCCATTGGAGGTGGGTTGGCCCACCTCCATTGCTTCACCCCAGGCCTGATGGTACATTCACTTTAATACATGATGCACCAATTCTATTAAAGGGAATGAGTCATAAGAAAATGATTATTGTTTGACTAATGTTTTTATATTTAACATATTTTTTGAATTTTTGGTGACTTTTTTTTTAAGTTTCCATTTTTCTATTAGTGTTGAGCGAACCTGTCAAAATATTTGCTTTCGAAAAACATTAGCAGAACCTAAACAGTCTGTGTTTCATTCCCCGTAGCTGTATAAAATGGATACTGCCCTAAGGATGCCAAGAAAACATGCATACAGTCTGTGGCTGCCACAGGGATTTAAATGCAGATTGCTCAGGTTCAGCTAACGTTGCTAAACTCTAACATTTTGACAGGTTCACTCAACACTATTGTCTATATTATAAAATAATCCTGAAATCTTGCAGTTTTCATTCTCACCACTGGGGCTAAAGCAAAGCTGAGACTTCCTGTTATGTCTGTGGTGATAAGAGGAGCATGGTGTAAAGTGATCTTTACAGCATTGCAGAAACGTGATGCCATAAGGTAGAGGAGACAATAGCAGCTCCCCCTGGAATGACCTCTTCAAAGTTCACAGAGTATGCTCAGTAATGTTTCACATTCATCTCAACAGGACGGAGTCTGTCTATTGCCAACAATGTCCACAAGTCTTGCTGTAAAGCGCATTACTAAATGCTGTTAAAAACTGCTTAGGCAAGATGACAGCTCCCATAACAGAAAAAAAGTCAGAAGATAGAAAAAGATTAGACTAAAAGAACAATTTTTAGCATCTGATTAGTAAAAATAAATTTAGGTGATACATGCCCTTTAACCCCTAGACGACCTAGGACGTACTGGTACGTCCTGAGCTATGAAGCACACTCCGGAGCGGAACGAGCTTCATAGCAGGTGGGGTCCGGCTGCAATCAGCAGCCGGCACCTCACCGTTAATGACACACTGCAGCGTGACATTAACTCCTTAAAAGCTGCGGCCATGGCGTTTAAGTGTAAGTGACTGATCAATGCTATGCCTGTAGACACAGGAACCCCCATATATTTGGGATTCCGTCATACATGTTATGGTAAAATAAAAGACGCCATTACAAAGTACAACTATTCCTGTAACAAATAAGCCATTACATGGCCTTGTAGATAGAAAACTGAAAGTGCTAGAGCTCTTAGAAGGGGGGAGGGAAATACGAAAGCGCAAAGATCAAAATTTGCGCGGTCCACTGGGTCATTTTGGGCCTGGTCCTCAAAGGGTTAAGTGGAGCTAGCCTTGTGCCAGGCTACAGGAGACCACAACCTTTATTCTAAACCATACTCTACTAAAAAAAGATGTAAGCCTAGTGCAAAAAGGTAAAAAGTCACAAATCTATGTGTAAAGCAGGCACCACTCATTGATACATTTTCAAGTCCATGTGTATTGTGTATTGCTCAAAGGTACAACTATGTTGTTGTCATAAGCATCTATGCCTCTTTTGATGCATTCTGTCTTGATTTGCCTTGCCAGCTAAAGTAGCTGTCAATCAATATCCTCAGTTTATGTAGAAGTTTCCCCCAGTATTATACTATATAGTATGTGTCCTTGCCACATGTGCATCACCTTATATTTACCCATATTAAACTTCACTGTCATTTTCCCACCCATGCCTCAGGCTTCTTCTCTGTAATATTATATCACCCTTTTAACCACTGGTTTATCATCTAGAAATTCTAAACTTATCCGCGATAGATCTTCCACAAAGCCGTTAGTACACAAATAAAAAAATTTGAATACCGACCCATGTGGTAAACCACTTATTTTGTTCATTTCTTTTACAGCATTATAATAACTCCTTGTGCAGCTAAAAAATTTGGACACTAGCCTATCCACTTCCTGTTGCCATGAGAATTCTGTCTCTAGTAACAGCTAAAATAGGACAAAAAATACAGGAAGTATGGGCAAGGCTTAGCATATGCAGAAGAGGGATTGAGAGCCTGGGTTGTAAACCTACAAGCTCCAGATGATGCACATGGTTCCTCCATAGTATATTATGACTACCCACTCTGGTCAACAATACATTCTAACCAGTCTATGGCTGTATCCATGTTTTCTAGACAGCCCTAGGGCTGCATCCATCTTCTCCAGGCCTGGGATTCAAATGTAGAGCGTTTGGGCTCATGCTAACCTGAACTGACTTTAACATTGCTCATCTCTAATCATTTTTATTGCTGCCACAAGATAAAATTCATTATATCCCAATGACCTTCTAGAAACAAGGAACCATCTAAATAGAACTGAAAAAGGGACCATGGGGAAGGTTAATCAAACTTGGCATAAAGTGAAACTGGCTCAGTTGCCCCTAGCAACCAATCAGATTCCACTTTTCATTCCTCACAGACTCTTTGGAAAATGAAAGGTGGAATCTGATTGGTTGCTAGGGGCAACTGAGCCAGTTTCACTTTACACCATGTTTGATAAATATCCCCCCATATGTTCTGTGTACATTTTATACCTGTTATGCTGTTTCAGATGAATTATCTCAGTCCCAAATTATCTAATCAATGGGCATAGCCAAATGCAAAGAAATACTTTATATATCTCATATGTTTTGCCCAAACTTTAATCACCAGTGCAGGCTCTCCAATGTGGCTCTCTACAAAGAAATTTAAAGAGTTCCTAATAGAGTATCAATCACTGTACAATCTATTTCTTAGCTTCTTTCCAGATCTTTTTTCCAGAAGTAGCTTGTACATCCCAAGGCTTAAAGCGACTCTGTACCCACAATCTGGCCCCCCCAAACCGTTTGTACCATCAGATAACTGTTTTTAATCCAAGATCTGTCCTGCCGTTTCGCAGGTGATGCAGTTATTGTTCTAAAAAACAACTTTTAACCTGGCAGCCCGTGCCCTATGGGAGTGGCCTAGATTGTGTATGCATTAGGCTGGCACAACCTCTCTGTCCCTCCTCCCCGCCCTCCTCATCATTAGGAATGCCCCAGGCAGATTGCCTACTATTCGTCAGCTGTGTCAGCCCAGCACATGGGCTTGATTGTTAAGACACCTGTGCAAATGTTCAGCATGGAGAAAATGTTCAAGTGGCATTCATAATGATGAAGAGGGTGGGGAGGAGGGACAGAGCGGTGGTACAAAGTTAGGGCACAGATATTCTAAGCCACGCCCATAGGGCAGGGGGCTGCAAGTTTAAAAGTTGTTTTTTAAGACAATAACTGCATCACCTGCCAAAAGGACAGCAGGACAGATCTTGGATTAAAAGCAGCTATCCGAAGGTACAAGTGGTTTGGGGGGGGGGGGGTGTCAGATTTTGGGTACAGAGTCACTTTAAGCATTATTTTTAATGCTGGAGAAATTGCACCCCACGCTTCTAGAAGCAGCTCCCACAAGTTGGATTAGTTGGATGGGCACTTCTGGCGTACCATACGGTCAAGTTGCTCCCACAACAGCTCAATGGGGTTCAGATCTGGTGACTGCGCTGGCCACTCCATTACCGATAGAATACCAGCTGCCTGTTTCTGCTGTAAATAGTTCTTGCACAATTTGGAGGTGTGTTTAGGGTCATTGTCCTGTTGTAGGATGAAATTGGCTCCAATCAAGCGCTGTCCACTGGGTATGGCATGGCGTTGCAAAATTGAGTGATAGCCTTCCTTATTCAGAATCCCTTTTACCCTGTACAAATCCCCCAACTTATCAGCACCAAAGCAACCCCAGACCATCACATTACCTCCACCATGCTTAACAGATGGCGTCAGGCATTCTTCCAGCTTCTTTTCATTTGTTCTGCATCTCACAAACGTTCTTCTTTGTGATCCAAACACCTCAAACTTGGATTCATCCGTCCACAACACTTTTTTCCAGTCTTCCTCTGTCCGATGTCTGTGTTCTTTTGCCCATCTTAATCTTTTTCTTTTATTGGCCAGTCTCAGATATGGCTTTTTCTTTGCCACTCTGCCCTGAAGCCCAAAATCCCACAGCCGCCTCTTCACTGTAGATGTTGACACTGGTGTTTTGCAAGTACTATTTAATGAAGATGCCAGTTGGGGACCTGTGAGATGTCTGTTTCTCAAACTAGAGACTCGAATGTGCTTATCTTCTTGCTTAGTTGTGCAATGCAGCCTCCCACTTCTTTTTCTACTCTGGTTAGAGCCTGTTTGTGCTGTCCTCTGAAGGGAGTAGTACACACAATCTTCAATTTCTTAGCAATTTCTCACATGGAATAGCCTTCATTTCTAAGAACAAGAATAGACTGTCGAGTTTCAGATGAAAGTTCTCTTTTTCTGGCCATTTTGAGCGTTTAATTGACCACACAAATGTGATGCTCCAGAAACACAATCTGCTCAAAGAAAGGTCAGTTTTGTAGCTTTCAGATTTTTGTAGTTTTCAGATGTGTGAACATGATTGCACAAGGGTTTTCTAATCATCAATTAGCCTTCTGAGCCAATGAGCAAACACATTGTACCATTAGAACACTGGAGTGATAGTTGCTGGAAATGGGCCTCTATACACCTATGTAGATATTGCACCAAAAACCAGACATTTGCAGCTAGAATAGTCATTTACCACATTAGCAATGTATAGAGTGTATTTGTTTAAAGTTAGGACTAGTGTCAGGAACCGGACAGCAGGACAATACAAGACAGTGAGCCCTGAAGCTGAACCCCGCCCACTGTCCCTACCTGCTTGCCGCAATCCGCCCTAAGATGGCGGCGGGCAACTTGGCGGCGGTCCCTGTACTGGCTTGGTGGGACACAAAGACAAGACAAACAGACAAAACACAATAAAGAATGGTCAACAGTCCGGGTCACAACAATCGGGCAGAAAAGTACAAAATCACAATCCAAGAAGCAAGGTCAATAAACAGGTAGTATGGTCAGGGCAGGCAGCTAGCAGGGATGGTCAGAAATAGAAAGCAGAAGAGTCAGAATAAACAGAGCAAGAGAAACAGAACCAGGCAGAGACAAGCTCAATATCCGGCAGTGAGAAGCAGGCTGGCAGACACTACACTAGACATGCAAAACATACAAAAACACTGAATATCAGCGCCATCTCAGGCACGCAGCACGAGCCAAGGGGCGCACGGAGTTTGGCACAGGCATATTCATGACAGTACCCCCCCCCCCCCTTTTATGAGGGGCCGCCGGACCCTCACTTAATAAATCAGGTGTAGGCGGAAAATTACCTCTCACCACACAGGTTTGAATGTCACTAGCAATATCGCTATCCGTCTCCCACTCGTCAGCGGTGGAGTTACAGCGGAGTTACAGACAGATGAGTTACAGACAGAGTTATCATCACCACAATTTTCATTCACATCAGGCACAGGTATGGCAGGTTTATCAGAGGAACAATGTATGCCCATTTCACCAATGGTTACCTGTGCACCCAGATGACCTTCCTGGGAGTCATCTGGACGCTGATGATGTTCTGATCGCTGGGGACGGATAGGGCAATGGCTGATGTAGTGACCACTGTTCCGGCAGTAAAAGCACAGGCCATTATGTCTCCGAAACTCTTGTCTTATCCTGAAGTTCAATACTCCCAGCTGCATAGGTTCCTCCTCTGAGACAACAGGGGGCAGGAAAGGTTTTTGAACAGGAGAAATGGAAGATATATATATATATATATATATATCGAGGATACCATGGCATAAGCTGGGAATGCAAACCAGGCTTGGTAGCGGGGATGCGGTCCACAGCCTTGTATGTGGATGATTATAGGGAATAGTACCTCCCCCCAAAATGTATCAACCCACGGGCCTAGATTTGCTACATAGAATCAGAAAGCCAGGTGGATAACAAGACACATGATTGGAAGGGGGAGGAGTTAGCACATAAATAGCATGAGCATACAACTCAGAGTGTGGCCACCGTCAGAGCCGTTCGCACATGTACAAGAGCTGTCTGCAATCATTCTGCTGAACGAGACCCCTGATGAAAAGTAGCGAAGAAAACGGCGTTGGGTCATTAAAAGAAACATATCAACAAAAAGGAAAGTAACTTTTTACAGTCATATATAAACATTTTCTCAAAGGTCTGTTGTTTACAAAGCTCATTTTGCACTTTGGAATATATAAAAGGACTACGGGGATAGTGCATATAAGAGCTGCTAAAAGACTGAGAGACTGTTGCAATATATGAACTACTGTTTACATGATGCGTTATTTGTACAGAGGCCAGGATAGTTAGAAAATGATGGTGGACGGTTTAAAACAATAAGAGTAGGTGTATCACATGTGTTAAAAGGTTTTTTATTTTAAAATAACCCAATAAAGATTGAAGTTTTAAAGTTTTCTACAACTCAGTGATTTACAAATTTAAGAAGAAAACCTAGTTATTTATACAAATTCATTTTGCATTATATATATATATATATATATATATATATATATATATATATATAATGCAAAATGAATCCTGCTCCTGCTGACGAGGGGCAAATACCCCGAAACTGCAGTCTGTGGATGGATGCCTAGCCTTGGTAACCCTTGTCTTATGTCGTTGCCACAGAATTAGACTTTGACTTGCAGGGGCCACCCTGGTGTTTCCCTATTTAGGTTCCAAAGCTTGTAACAGAGTGAGGACCTGAGGGACTACGTATCAGGGTGGTTTGGTGCTCTCCCCACTAGGAGGCACCCCTTGGCGACGGGCTTCCTTCTCTGGAGAGAGGGATATCTGGCTATTCCCGTGTTTTGAGACTCGTAACGGAGGCTCCACGGACCCCTTTTTTGCATATTCAAATTTAGTATGGGACAATCAATGGAGACTCTTAAATGAGTACTCCATTGGAATTTTTCACTGTTCTCCCTGAGTTCAGTGATTGTTGTGTTTTGTTGGTCTATATATATATATATATATATATATATATATATATATATATGCTGTATAATGATTCCTTGTGCATTTATTAGTAATCTCTGAGTGATGTCTGAATAATTAAATCTTAGCTGCACACAAGCAAGGTGTGTCATGTACATGTTAAGACGAATTCAGCAAGTGACGAGAGCAAAACAAAATGCTGCTTATCTGCCAAGCATAAGCTGAAGCCAATTTCATTGTTTTACACACCATTATAGGTTATATTTAACCATACCTATGGGTGTTAACATTCACCTCACTAGCACAAATCACTGTCCTTTCCTATAGCATAGATTGCACATGGCATATAGTAAACTTTCACCAAAACCTGTGTAAATGGCCATTATGGATGATAATTGTCCTAGAACACAGCGATCAGCTGACATGAACTGATTGTTGTAGTTGTTTGTCTCTTAACATATTGAAAGAAAAAGACTCATATATCAACGATCTGCTGCCGTTGCTCTGTGAAACAGGAGCGCCGGCAGCAGACTGCTGCTATATGCTATGGGCTGCCCGGACGATCAAGTGATCACTCAGGCAACCCCCCCTCAGCTCCCCGCGGTCCTCCCAGCTCTCACCCGGTCGCTGCCGATGCGTGTAATAGTGGCAGCAGCGAGCGGGGAATGAGGAGCAAATGAGCGCTTGTTTGCTCTCTCTCCCCCGTGTAATAGGGGCTTTGCAAACAGCTAGATTACATAGAAGTGATGGGATGGTAGTAAATAGATATTGTTTAGTGCCTGTTCAAAGTTTCTAAAAAACATCGACATAGAGTCTTTTTGGGTGGAAATTTGAAACTTATAGGAGTGAGTTATGTCTCCAAGTATAGTGGAAGAAACAGAAAATCTTCTAATAGAACAAATAGATGAGGCAATGAAGCAGAGTAAAGTCATTATTATGGCGGCCTTTAACCCCTTCACTAGCACAATATGTTTATATACATTCCTACTTCACATGCCCTGTATAGTAGGAACATATATAAATAAACGTTCCTGGACTAAAGGGGCTTTAAATGTTTGCAGGACCGGTCCAATGTGAGTGATCCCGCACACATCAGTGTTGCTGGCGACGGAGCTAATAACAGGCAGCCGCAGTCATTCAGCTGCCTATCATTAACCCCCTTAAATGCAGCAATGCAGAGCAATTGCTGCATTTAAGATAGACAGTGACAGTATAAGCATCCGTCACTGACTGATCGGGACCCCGCAGCATGGCCTCGATCACTTGTACCGACAGGCGGGGGTAAGCCACTTAATTCAGTCCTGTTGGATCCGCTCTCAGGCAGACTCTATGTACAGATCGCTGATAGTGCTGATCAATGCTATCCTATGGCATAGCACTCATCTGTATAGTGGTGCTTTGGATTACGAGCATAATTCGATCCAGAACCATGCTTGTCATTCAAATCACTCTTAAACCAAAGAAATCATTGAAATGTAGATACTTGGTTCCACACACCCACAATAATTTTTTATTCTGAATAACAGGTAAAACAAATGAAACAAACATTTAGATACAGCTGAATATGTCATATTATAAGTTACTGTACAGTATAGCAATCAGCATGTGAAGTATAATGTATAGTAAGTGCCCTAAAAATCAGCAGTAGATTGTAGATACATTGTAAATGCAGTAGCGAAGTACAACAGGCTAGAATAGAGAAGCAGGGCTGCTGTCAGAGGTCTGTGTGGTTACATGACAGCAATGGGGAAGGGGCGTGTATTCAGCATGGACCAATCAGAAAGAGCTGTGCAGGAGGAAAGTAACAGAAAAATTACTTACCTACATACGGCAGTATGAATGGCTGAGTGTAAGTGCAGGCACATTATAGCAGGAATGGAGAGGATGGGAAACACAAGGGATGACAGAGACTGCAGGAAGAAATGAGCAGGGTATAGTGTGAGCACAGTATAGCAGCGCTCTCTGTCCAGGGAGAGAGGGGTTATAGCTATGGCGACATTACCTCCAAAGTCCTGTCCCTGATGCAAGCCCCAGCCTGAAGTGGATCTGCTATGATTTGGAAGGTGAGGGAGACTTCCTGGGTCAGAGTACAGTGCTGTAGACCCCGCTATGCAGACCATACCCCTCCCTTGCTTCCCTTCCCACCCAGTACAGGGAGCTCTTAAACCAAACAATGCTCTTAAACCAAGTTACAATTTTGAAAAACTGTGAGCTCTTCTTGCAAAAACCCTTTCAATCTAAGTTACTCTCAAACCAAGGTATTGTTGTATAAATCCCTTAAGGGACTTATGCAATATAAAACATTACTAAAATGCCCCAATAAACATTTATAGTACCCCATTTCCCATTACACAAATAAAAATATGAAAAAAAATTCCAAAATAAACATTTTACATATCACAGCATGCCAAATTATCCGATCTATTAAAATATTACAATATTGTTCCCACATGGTGAACAGAGTAAATAAAAATGGGGGGGGGGGAACTAAATAAATAAAAAACATTTTTTTTTCTCTTACACCAATATGATACCTGAGAGATCATGGCACAAAGATGACACCCCCAAACAGCCCTGTAGGTGAAAAAACAAAAGTGTTATGGCTCTTAGGGTCCATTTACACAGAAAGATTATCTGACAGATTATCTGCCAAAGATTTGAAGCCAAAGCCAGGAATGGATTTGAAAAGAGTAGAAATCTTAGGCTTTCCTTTATGACCTGATCTCTGTTTATAGTTGTCACGGCCGCGGCGGCGTCCCATGCTCCGGGCCGCCGCCGCGACCTCCCCCCATCTCATGCAGCTGCCGGGGTCCCGGTGCAGGGACCCGGCGCTGCTACACGTTCGGCCCCGGGGGGCGCCTCACCTCTCCACGCTCCTGTCTCCCGCTGTGCCGGCCGGCGCGCGCGTCCCCGCCTCCTAGGGCGCGAGCGCGCCGGCTGTCTCAGATTTAAAGGGGCAGTGCGCTCCTAATTGCTTGTTGCACCTATCACTCCCCTATAAATCCCAGCATGCCCTGTCCCCTGTGTTGGAGCCTCTACATGCTTCCATAGCGTTTGGCCCAGCTCCCTGTTGTTCCTGATACCTGTCCGCTACCTGGTCCCTAGCCCTTGTTCCTGTTTCCTGCCCGCTACCCAGTCCTTACTCCCAGTCCCTGGTTCCTGCTTCCCGTCTCACTGCTGTTCCTGCGTTCAGCCTGTCACCTGCGGTACGCCTACACGCCTTTGTCAGTACCTACTCCTGCCACGCCTCGCCTGCCGTCACCAGCAACCAAGCCAGGGGTAGCGACCTGGGGGTCGCCTGCCGCAGCAAGTCCATCCCGCCTTGCGGCGGGCTCTGGTGAAAACCAGCGGCCCCTTAGACTCCGCTCCCTGGTGAGGTTTGTGCCATCGCTGGTGCCGGTCCAGTGGATCCACTGCTCCAGGCATTACAGTAGGCTCCAACCATGGATCCCGGCGAGGTGCCTGATATCCGTGAGGTAGCCCGAGTGGTCGCCCTACAGGCTCAACAGATCCAGCAACAGTCACAGCTGATCCAACAACTGACTGCAGCCGTACAGCAGCATACCACAGCTCAGCAGTCATCACCCCCGGCAACCTCTTCTAAACTACGACTGGCTCTCCCAAGTAAATATGGAGGTGACCCCAAGTTGTGCAGAGGATTCCTGACCCAGTGCACTATGTATATCGAACTTTTAAGCAGTCAGTTTGCCACCGAGCGCTCTAAAGTGGCTTTCATTATCAGCCTATTGGAAGGTCGAGCTCTGGCCTGGGCCACACCACTATGGGACCGTAATGATCCGGTTGCTGCCAATTTCCGAATCTTCTTGGACGAGTTCCGCTCTGTCTTTGAGGAACCTGCCCGTGCGTCTTCAGCTGAGACTGCTCTTCTCAATCTATCCCAAGGTACTTCCTCCGTTGGTGATTACGCCATCCAGTTCCGTACCCTGGCTGCGGAGCTAGACTGGAATGAGGCCGCTCTGATTGCCACCTTTAAAAAGGGCCTGTCCAGTCAAGTGAAGGATGTGCTCGCTGCCCGGGACCTGCCTACCTCCCTGAACGAACTTATCCTTCTGGCTACCAGAGTCTACACCAGGTTCGCCGAGAGAGAGGAGGAGGTCCGGCAAGGACGGCGTCTGAGTCTGCCCCGTCGCCATCTCCAGCTGGCACCGGTGTTCCAGAATCCCGTGGCTCCCATGTCCCAGTCGCCTCCAGAGGTTCCTATGCAGGTGGAACGTGCTCGCCTGACGACTGATGAGAGGAACCGTCGACTGGCCCAAAATCTCTGCCTCTATTGCGGTGGCGCGGATCACTATCGGCAGAGATGTCCCCAACGCCCTCAGCGTCCGGGAAACGCTCGCACCTAGGTCCGGTGGGAGAGGCCTCCCTAGGTGTGAATGCCACCTCTCCAAGGTTGACTATGCCCGTCTCCATCCAGACACCCTCAGGGCAAGTTTTCCAGTCTACTGCCCTCATCGACTCTGGCTCTGCTGGCAGTTTCATCTCTGCTTCGTTGGTCCAAAGATGGCGACTACCCGTTATCCAGCTTGCCCAACCCCGGTCTATCTCTTCGGTTACGGGGGAGATTCTTACCGAAGCGGTGTACAGCCAGACGGCACCCCTAGTCCTCCAGGTGGGCGCCTTACATCAGGAGAAGATCTCCTTCTATGTCTTGCGCCATTCCTCTTCCAACCTCCTGCTGCGTCTTCCTTGGCTGCAATTCCATACCCCTAAGCTGGACTGGAGAACTGGGGAGGTTCTCAGCTGGGGTCAGGACTGTCATAACCGGTGTCTGAGATCTCCTCAACCCAAGTGCTCTACAAGGTCACCTGCTTGTGTCAAGCCTCTATCCGGGCTACCGGAGGACTACCAAGACTTTGTCGATGTTTTCTCGGCCAAGGAGGCGGACTCACTACCACCTCATCGGGCCTATGATTGCCCTATAGACCTCCTTCCTGGGGCTTCTCCTCCACGTGGTCGAGTATACCCTCTCTCTGTGCCCGAGACTGAAGCCATGTCCTCCTACATCCAGGAGAACTTACAAAAGGGCTTCATCCGCAAATCCACGTCTCCAGCTGGCGCCGGATTTTTCTTTGTTCAGAAGAAGGACGGTTCCCTCCGCCCATGCATAGACTATCGGGGTTTAAATAAGGTGACCGTTAAGAACCGCTATCCTCTTCCGCTTATTCCGGAACTATTCGACCGTCTTCGTGGAGCAAAGATCTTCTCCAAGCTGGATCTCAGGGGAGCGTATAACTTGGTCCGAATTCGTAAGGGAGACGAATGGAAGACCGCTTTCAACACCAGGGATGGGCACTACGAATATCTGGTCATGCCATTCGGCCTATGCAATGCCCCAGCGGTCTTCCAGGAATTCGTGAACGATATTTTCCGAGACCTCCTCTATGTCTGCGTCATTGTTTATTTGGACGACATTTTGGTCTTCTCCCCGGACCAGCAGACTCATGTGGCACAAGTGCGTCAGGTTCTACGAAGACTACGGGCCAATCATCTATACGCCAAGCTTGAGAAGTGTGTCTTCCATCAGCGCAGTCTTCCATTTCTTGGCTATATCGTCTCCGATCAGGGCCTACAAATGGATCCAGCCAAGCTCGCAGCTGTCCTTCAATGGCCACGCCCTGTGGGACTTAGAGCTATCCAACGTTTCCTGGGCTTCGCCAACTATTACCGGCAATTCATCCCTCACTTCTCTACCCTGGTCGCACCCATTGTGGCTCTCACTAAAAAGAAGGCGGACCCCAGACGTTGGCCTCCAGAGGCCGAACAAGCCTTCAATAGCCTCAAGTCTGCCTTTGCCTCCGCTCCTGCCCTAGTCCGCCCGGATGTCTCCAGGCCATTTTCTCTCGAGGTCGATGCTTCTTCTGTGGGCGCAGGAGCCGTTCTCTCGCAAAGGGACACATCAGGCAAGACCAGAACCTGTGGGTTCTTCTCTAAGACTTTCTCCCCTGCCGAGAGGAACTATACCATTGGGGACCGTGAACTCCTGGCCATTAAGTTGGCACTGGAGGAGTGGCGTCATCTATTAGAGGGGGCTAAACACCCGGTTAACATCTACACGGACCACAAGAACCTCCTCTACCTCCAATCGGCTCAACGCCTCAATCCCAGGCAGGCTCGGTGGTCCCTCTTCTTCTCTCGGTTCAACTATACCATCCACTTCCGTCCAGCCGAGAAGAATCTAAAGGCCGATGCATTATCCCGAGCATCCGATGTCATGGGGCAAGAGGAATCTCCTCGTCACATAATACCTCCCGACCGCCTAGTACCAGTTGCCACTTCTGCTCTGCAGAGACTGCCTCCCGGGAAGACTTATGTGCGCCCCGCACTCCGTAAACGCATCTTGAAGTGGGGGCATTCCTCTTTGGTAGCCGGGCATCCAGGAGCCCAAAAGACCGGTCAATTGATCTCCCGTCACTACTGGTGGCCCAATCTCCTCCAGGATGTCAAGGATTTTGTGGCTTCCTGTGCAGTCTGTGCCAGGAATAAATCTCCCCGTCTAAGACCTGCCGGCCTACTATTGCCCTTGCCAGTCCCGGATCATCCCTGGCACCACATTGGGATGGATTTCATCACTGACCTACCTCCATCTGCGGGCAATACAGTTATTTGGGTGGTGACGGACCGCTTTTCTAAAATGGCTCACTTCGTGGCCCTTCCTGGTCTGCCCTCTGCTCCTCGTCTGGCTCAGTTGTTCTTCCGACACATCTTTCGCCTGCATGGACTTCCTCTTCACATTGTGTCCGACCGAGGCTCTCAATTTGTCTCTAAATTTTGGCGTGCCCTATGCTCGCAACTCCAAGTGAAGCTGGACTTCTCATCGGCCTATCATCCTCAAACTAACGGGCAAGTGGAGAGAGTCAATCAGATTCTGGGCAACTACCTACGCCATTTTGTTTCAAGCCGCCAAGACAACTGGTCCGATCTACTCCCATGGGCAGAATTCTCATATAACCACTTGGACTCGACTTCCACAGGCAAGTCCCCTTTCTATGTGGTCTACGGGCATCATCCTCGTCCTCCTCTGCCTCTCTCTCCATCCTCTGAAGTCCCAGCCGTGGAGGAGTTGTTATCTGACCTGCAATCGATCTGGGAACAAACTCGACAGTCCTTACTCAAAGCCTCTGAACGCATGAAGGACCAGGCTGATAAGAAGAGGAGACCTGCCACGAATTTTCTTCCAGGTGACAAAGTCTGGCTCTCGGCCAAATATGTCCGACTCAAGATCCCCAGCTACAAGTTGGGCCCTCGATTCCTCGGTCCTTTCTCGGTGCTAAGACGCATCAACCCTGTCACCTACAAACTCCGCCTACCCCCCACTATGCGGATTCCGAACTCCTTCCATGTTTCCCTCTTAAAACCAGTGGTCCTGAACCGGTTCTCCGATAGATCTTCGTTCTCTGCTCCTCAAGCCGTCTCTGACGACGTCTACGCTGTTAAGGACATTCTGGCCATGAAGACTGTCAGAGGGAGAAGGTTCTTCCTGGTGGACTGGAAAGGATTTGGTCCTGAGGAGAGGTCCTGGGAACCCGAGGCTAACATCCTGGACCAAGATGTCATCAAAAGGTTCCTGCAGGTTAGAAAGAGGGGGAGGCCAAAGGGGGGGGGGTACTGTCACGGCCGCGGCGGCGTCCCATGCTCCGGGCCGCCGCCGCGACCTCCCCCCATCTCATGCAGCTGCCGGGGTCCCGGTGCAGGGACCCGGCGCTGCTACACGTTCGGCCCCGGGGGGCGCCTCACCTCTCCACGCTCCTGTCTCCCGCTGTGCCGGCCGGCGCGCGCGTCCCCGCCCCCTCGGGCGCGCGCGCGCCGGCTGTCTCAGATTTAAAGGGGCAGTGCGCTCCTAATTGGTTGTTGCACCTATCACTCCCCTATAAATCCCAGCATGCCCTGTCCCCTGTGTTGGAGCCTCTACATGCTTCCATAGCGTTTGGCCCAGCTCCCTGTTGTTCCTGATACCTGTCCGCTACCTGGTCCCTAGCCCTTGTTCCTGTTTCCTGCCCGCTACCCAGTCCTTACTCCCAGTCCCTGGTTCCTGCTTCCCGTCTCACTGCTGTTCCTGCGTTCAGCCTGTCACCTGCGGTACGCCTACACGCCTTTGTCAGTACCTACTCCTGCCACGCCTCGCCTGCCGTCACCAGCAACCAAGCCAGGGGTAGCGACCTGGGGGTCGCCTGCCGCAGCAAGTCCATCCCGCCTTGCGGCGGGCTCTGGTGAAAACCAGCGGCCCCTTAGACTCCGCTCCCTGGTGAGGTTTGTGCCATCGCTGGTGCCGGTCCAGTGGATCCACTGCTCCAGGCGTTACAATAGTCTGTTTCCGGCTTTGGCTTCAAATCTTTGGCAGATAAACTGTCAGATAATCTTTCTGTGTAAATGGACCCTTAGAAGGCAAGGAGGAACATTACTTCAATTTGACCTAGACATCCGTGCATCAGTGACCTTTGTATATGAAGGTGTTAACTACCCCAATATAAAGTTGAAAGCAGAAACCTGCAGCTCTAGCAAAGTAAGCTATTTAAAAGGAACATAAATGCATAAACCCCTTTGCAAACTATCAACTAGCACTGCAGTCTGTGCTAGGTCTTAGACAGTATGATTGGAGAATATCTTTATCCCCCTAATACCTTGCTATACACTCTATGGCTATGTTCACACTTTGTAAGAGACTGGCCGTTAAAGGGGTAGTGCGGCGCTAAACAATTATTCACTAAATAACACACATTACAAAGTTATACAACTTTGTAATGTATGTTATGTTAGTGACTCGCCCCCTTCCCCGTGTTTTCCCCCACCCGGAAGTGTATTGCTCTATACATGCTTCTTGCCAACCCCTGTCCGCCATCTTGTGCCAATGATGTAACCGCTCCGACTGTTCCCAGTGCCGGCCGCCCTCTACCGCGTCATCAGCTACTCAGAGGTTAGCAGATTAATAAGGGGTCGGCGTCTATTAGAGGGTTAATGATAAAAGAAATAGCATACCTTAAAAAAACATTCCGTCAGAAAGAGAATGAACTGAAAACACAAGTGGAGAGACAGGAAAAACTCTTTGGGCCCGACTAATCCCCAGCAAATTTAAAAGAGTTAAAAATAGCGCAGGAAAAGTATTCAGCATATTTACTTAAAGCACAGCACAAATTATTTTTCCAAAACCAAAAATACTTCAGTGAAGGGGGAAGACCGGGCAGGCTCCTGGCCACTATAATTAGGGCACAGGAGGGTAAAAAAGATATTTCGGCCCTTAGGCAGGGAGATGGGAGGATAGTTAAAGGAGAAGTCCGGCCAAAATTATTTTTTTATATGTTATTACTTATGGAAAGTTATACAATTTTCTAATGTACATTAATTATGGGAAATGCTCATATACTGCTATTTCCCTTAATTTGTGTATCAGGAAGTGTTAGGGTGCGTTTACACAGAAAGATTTATCTGACAGATTTTGGAAGCCAAAGCAAGGAATGGATTTGAAAAGAGGATAGATCCCAGTCTTTCCTTTATGACCTGATCACTGTTTATAGTCTGTTCCTGGTTTTGGCTTCAAAGATCTGTCAGATAAATCTGTCTGTGTAAACGCACCATTAGAATTATCTCTGAAGCAGTGACGTCACGACGAAAGGTGTAATTCCTATGGAGTGTCCAGCAGGGGGCGCTCTCTATATAGAAGTCAATGAGTACCATTGACTTCTATATATAGTGCGCCCCTGCTGGACACTCCATAGGAATTACAGTGTATGTAATGTAATGTTATGCACTGTACTTTTGTGACTTCATGAATACATTTATGGAATACTTTGGGGAGCAAGTGTCCTTGCTTCCCAAAGTATCCCATAAATGTATTCAATGAATACATTTGCTGGGCACCGAGCAGGGAGGGAGAGAGGTGCCATCTACCTCCCCCCTCCCTGCTCGGTGCTGGGAACATATACAAAGAACTACTCCCCCATTATCTGCAGATAATGGGGGAGTAGTACCTTTTGCTATCCCTATCACCGCCCACTCTGCCGCCGCTCACACAGGGGCTGCTTTTCATGCCCCCCGCCGCTACCCCTCCTCCTCCCGTCTTCAAACTTACTATCGCGCCGCTGATTCCCCGCCGCCCGCGCCGTTCCTCACTATCCGGCCGGCCGCTGACTCCCGCCCGCCCGCTCGCTCGCACACCCCGTTCCTCACACTATCTGGCCGCCGCTCTCTGCTCTTGCGTGCTGGCCGCGTCAGCCCACCCCCACCCCAGCCGGGGACACCAGGAAGCGCCGTGCTCCCGGCCGGGGTGGGGGCGGGCTGAGGCGGCCGGCATGCAAGAGCAGAGAGCGGCGGCCAGATAGTGTGAGGAACAGGGCGAGCGAACGGGTGGGCGAACGAGCGGGCGAACGAGCGGCGGGCGGGAGTCAGCGGCCGGCCGGATAGTGAGGAGCGGCGCGGGCGGCGGGGAATCAGCGGCGCGATAGTAAGTTTGAAGCCGGGAGGAGGAGGGGTAGCGGCGGGGGCATGAAAAGCAGCCCCTGTGTGAGCGGCGGTGGCTGAGTGGGCGGTAATAGGGATAGCACAGGTACTACTCTCCCATTATCTGCAGATAATGGGGGAGTAGTACTTTGTATATGTGCCCAGCACCGAGCAGGGAGGGAGGGAGGGGGGAGGTAGATGGCACTTCTCTCCCTCCCTGCTCGGTGCCCAGCAAATGTATTCATTGAATACATTTATGGGATACTTTGGGGAGCAAGGACACTTGCTCCCCAAAGTATTCCATAAATGTATTCATGAAGTCACAAAAGTACAGTGCATAACATTACATACACTGTAATTCCTATGGAGTGTCCAGCAGGGGCGCACTATATATAGAAGTCAATGGTACTCATTGACTTCTATATAGAGAGCGCCCCCTGCTGGACACTCCATAGGAATTACACCTTTCGTCGTGACGTCACTGCTTCAAAGATAATTCTAACACTTCCTGATACACTAAATTAAGGGAAATAGCAGTATATGAGCATTTCCCATAATTAATGTACATTAGAAAATTGTAAGTAATAACATATAAAAAAATAATTTTGCCCGGACTTCTCCTTTAAGGAACCAGGAGAGGTGGAAAGTATAATGGTGGAATATTTCGCAGAATTATATAGATCAGAAGGGGTGGTGCCAATAGAACAGATAACAGGATTCTTAAACTCGCTAAAACTGCCTAAGATAGTCAGTGAAACGAGATGGGATTTAGAACAGCCCTTTACGGTACAAGAGTTGAAAGTTGCGTTTAAGTCACTGCCAAACAACTCAACCCCAGGGCCCGAAGGAATTCCGTTTGAATTTTATAAAAAATATGCCAGTGTATTGCTTCCTAAAATAATGGAAGTTATCAATGAATCCTGTGCTTCCGGGTTCTTGCTTGAAGCATCTATTAATAGTACCGCCCAATATCACTACTGAACTCTGACACTAAGATCCTTTCCAAACTATTTGCCAACAGAATTAAACAAAACATCACATCCATAGTCAGCACTGATCAGAACGGATTAATACCAGGCCGATCTTCATACACAAATATAGAGCGAGTATTCGCAAACATACAGGAGGAGAGGGATGCTCCCCGTTCCATCCTGTCAATCGACGCAACTAAGGCGTTTGACAGGGTGGAATGGGGATACCTTTGGGAAGTACTGAGAGTGGTTGGCTTGGGTGATTCCCTCATTAAGTGGATTAGGCTACTGTATGCTAGACCTCGCGCCAGGCTGTTGATCAATGGGAAATTGTTCAGGGAATTTGAGTTGACAAGGGGTACCCGTCAAGGCTGCCCGTTGTCGCTTCTCCTTTTTGCCCTATACATGGAGCCGCTGGCGATGTTGGTGAAAAATTATGATTTAGTCAACGGCTTTGGAATGAGAGGAAGGGAGGACAAAATTGCGTTATACGTGGACAACGTGTTATTGTTTGTCCGGGACCCAGATAGGGGGGTACCCAGGATTATGGAGCAATTGAACTACTTTGGAGGTATGACAGGCTTTGAAATCAACTGGTCAAAGTCCATTATCTTTCATCTTGGCTCACAGGGAGGAGTGGAACAAGACTATGGGCTGAAGGGGGAGGAACGGGCCTTGGAATACCTGGGCATTAAAATAACTATGGACCCGAAGGAGTATGTAGAATATAATATTAGGCCGTTAGTGGCTAAGGTTAAAAGGAATACGGACATCTGGGCCAGACTGTCACTTTGCATGGTCGCTTTGCACCCTGTGTGGGTCCCGGATAAATATTTTAAAGAACTAGAGAGGATTATTAACAGACTAATTTGGGGGAATAAGAGACCCAGGACATGTTATAAGACCTTCACGCCTTGTAAAGAGGATGAAGGCCTTGCCCTGCCTGATTTCAGGAATTATTTTTATGCAATCTCCCTCCTACAAATCAGGAACCCAAATTAATTGGTGGGGAATCACATTTTAAAACACAGTAACACAAATGTAGACTCAATAATGGAACTGATCGAGTTAACCACAAATTAAGGGACTGTAATGTGAATAATTAAAAAATGAAACAATGGTGGAACACATGGAATAAAGTTAAACGTTTAATGCACATACAGACTAGTATTAATGTCACTCCACTGTGGGGTAATGATAAGTTTGGGGAAGGAAACACTTGGACTGCACCCCTTGGGTGCGTAAGGGATTGAGATTAGTTACACACTTATTTCAAGGGGGACAGCTTATTTCACTGGATCAACTATGTAGGGATCACGGATTAGCGAAAAACTTTGATTTTTTTTTATCATAAGCTTAGTCAGTAAGTAAGAGGAAGATGGGGGGCTGGAAGGGGAATTTTTTTTATTTTGTGGAATGGTAATGAGTTGACAATTGGTAGCTAAAAGTGCATTGTTGGAATTTGATTATATGCTTCCGTATTTTCAACTTGTTTTTATTTGCTTGCCTGGAAGAAAATATAAAAATAAAGATGTTAAAAAAACATGGCGGAGGTTCCCTGATGTTTTGGGGTTCCTTTGCTGCCTCTGGCACTGGACTGCTTGACGGTGTGCATTATAAAGTCTGAAGCAGTTGTTCGCAGTTATTTTGTCTAAAGTTTGTGCTACGAAGCATTAGGCTGAGGGTGCCAATACTTTTGTTCTGCCCATTTTTGGAGTTTTGTGTAAAATGATCAATTATTTGACTTTTTTTTCATTGCAAGCAAAATAAATGAAGATATTATTACCAAAGCATTTGTGATTGCAATCATTTTCTGGAAAAAATTTAGTATTATCTGACAGAATCGCAGGAGTGGCAATACTTTTGGCCAGCACTGTATAATCTTATAACGCAGCACCAGCATGGGTTTATGAGGGATCATTCCTGCCAGACTAATCAGATCAGTTTCTATGAGGAGGTCAGTTATAGACTGGACCTGGGGGAGGCTGCGGACGTTGTGTATCTAGACTTTTCAAAGGCATCTAATACTGTGCCGCATGTAAGGTTGCTCCATAAAATGAGGATGCTGGGATTAGGGGAAAATATATGTAAATGGATAAGTAACTGGCTGAGTGATTGAAAACAGAGGGTGGTCAGTGATGGAACATTATCAGATTGGGTTTTAGTTACTAGTGGGGTAGCACAGGGGTCAGTGTTGGGTTCCCTTCTTTAAAATATGTTTATTAATGACCTTGTAGAGGGGCTACAGAGTAGAATCTCCATTTTTGCAGATTACACTAAACTGGGTAAAGTAATCGGAACACAGGAGGATAATATCATATTACAGAGGGATTTGGAGAAGCTGGAGGCTTGGGCAGAGAAATGGCAAATTAATTTTAATGCAGATAAATGTCAGGTTATGCATTTGGGCCGTAGAAATAATAAGTACAGTTATGTGCTAAATTATAAAACACTGGGTAAAACTGCTTCCGAAAAGGACCTGGGGGTATTGGCGGACAGTAAACTCAACTTTAGTGATCAGTGCCAGGCAGCAGCTGCATGAGCTAATAAAATAATAGGATGTATCAAAAGAGACATAGATGCTAAATATGAGAACATAGTTTTGTCTCTTTATAAATCACTGGTCAGACCACATATGGAATACTAATTAGAGCGGGTGCAGAGGAGGGCGACCAAGGTCATTAAGGGAATTGGTGGGTCACAGTACAAAGACAGATTATCAAGCTTGGGGTTATTTACACTAGAATAAAGATGTCTTAGGGGCGATCTAATTACAATTTACAAATATATGAATGGACAGTATAGAGATCTTTCTAGCGATCTTTTTACACCTAGGCCTGTAACCATGACAAGGGGGCATCCTCTACATCCAGAGGAAAGAAGGTTTCACCACCAGCACAGATTCTTTACTGTATGAACAGTGAGACTATTAAACTTCCTGCTGTTGTCATGGCTGATTCATTAACCCTGAGACGACCCAGCGCATAAATGTACACCCTGGCGTCACCAGGGGAGTTCAGAGGGGGGCCGCGCGGCAGCTCGGGACTGCAGCAGTTAGTAGGCATAGCCGTGCCCGCTAATTAGCCATTTAAATACAGCTTTCAAAGTTTAAAGCTGCATTTAAATACTGATTTTCCCTCATACCTGGTGGTCTAGTGGGGGGGATCACCTCCCCGCCTTGCGATCACGGAGGAGCTGTCCCTCCATCTGGTCTGGCCGGTGGTAATGGGTTTACCCCGGCTCAGAAACCTAATGTTCTAGGCTGCAGCAGGCGAGAGCAATAGATCGCTAATCTCATTGATCTATGCAGTATGTACTGCACAGATCTCAATGAGAGATTAATGTAGTACTAGATAATACTAGAAGTCCCCCGGTGGACATATTTGGTATCGCCACGTGCATAATGACCTCAACTATTAAATTATCACATTTCTGATCTCGAATGGTAAACAGCGTAAGCACAAAAAAAATCCAAAGTGCAAAATTTTGCATTTTTGGTAGTTTCAAATCCAAAAAAATTGTAATTAAAAGTGATCAAAAAGTTGCATATACATAAAAAAGGTACCAACAGAAAATACAGATCATGGTGCAAAAAATTACACCTCATATAGCCCCATAGACTAAAAAATAAAAGTGCTATAAGGATGGTAATAGAGCAATTTTAAGGAACATTTTTTTTTTCTTAAAAGGTTTTAATTTTTTTAAAGCCACCAAATAAAATAAAAGTTACATATCATTGTAATTGTATCAACCTAAGAAACATATATAACATATCAGTTTTACCATAGGGCTAATGGCGTAAACACAAAAAAAAATAAAAAATAAAAAAGAATTGCGATTCATTTTAAATTTCACCACACATAATTTTTTTCCGTTTTCACAGCAGACTTTATGCAAAAATTAAAATTGCTCGGGTTTCAAAGGGTTAAATAAGTTCAAAGGAGGCCTGGATGCTTTTCTTGAAAAATATAATATTGCAAGTTATGGGCGCTAGATGTGATAGGACACTGATCCAGGGATTATTCTGATTGCCACTTTGGAGTCAGTAAGGAATTTTCCTCCCTGTGATGGGGAAATTTTTATCTGCCTCATAATGTTTTTTGCCTTTTTTTGCCTCTGGATCAACAAAGTAGGGATTCTGTAGGTTGAAATTGATGGACTCTTGTCTTAACTATGCTACTATGAGGTAACTACAGGTATGCATCCAGTCAGCATGAACATGTTGATACCATATCAAATTAAGCTCGCCTACACCTTCAAACCAGGAGAAATTGCAAGAGATTTCTTTAGATTAAAGATGTATTAGGCTGAAATCTAAGAGTTAAGGCCTATTACACGGTGCGATTATTGTGCAAAAAATGGCAAAAACTATCGATTAGTAGTGATCATCATTAGGTATAGTAGGGTTAAGCGAGTGCACGCCGAATGCGAAATCGTTAGATTGTCGCTGATCGTGATCTTTCAATATGTTGAAAAATCGCTGGTCTCTCCCTTATAATTTGCCAATAATAACAAATCTTTCAGTCGCTTGGGAAAAACAACCGTATTCTCTTGCTCAAATGATTAAGGGCCATATAACGACCGCAAAGATTATCGCTTACAATAGCAATTGGTGAATCGTTTGCTACCATATTGCTAGTTATCACTATGGATCCATCTTTTTGTCTGGTTTTTGCACAATAATCACTTGTGTAATAGGGCCCTTAGGCAGTTCACTTAGCAGTAAAAGGGATAAGTTTGTATCTGATTACAGTGGGGAAAAAAGTATTTAGTCAGTCACCAATAGTGCAAGTTCCACCACTTAAAAAGATGAGAGAGGCCTGTAATTAACACCATATGTAGACCTCAACTATGGGAGATAAAATGAGAAAACAAATCCCGAAAATCACAATGTCTGATTTTGTAAGAATTTTTTTGCAAATTATGGTGGAAAATAAGAATTTGGTCAGTAACAAAATTTCATCTCAATACTTTGTTATATATCCTTTGTTGGCAATGACAGAGGTCAAACGTTTTCTGTAAGTTTTCAGAAGGTTGGCACACACTGTTGTTGGTATGTTGGCCCATTCCTCCATGCAGATCTCCTCTAGAGCAGTGATGTTTTGGGGCTGTCGCTTGGCAACACGGACTTTCAACTCCCTCAAAAGGTTTTCTATAGGGTTGAGATCTGGAGACTGGCAGGACCTTGAAATGCTTCTTAGGAAGCCACTCCTTCTTTGCCCTGGCTGTGTGCTTTGGATCATTGTCATGTTGAAAGACCCAGCCACGTTTCATCTTCAATGCCCTTGCTGATGGAAAAAGGTTTGCGCTAAAAATCTCACAATACATGGCCCCATTCATTCTTTCATGTACCCGGATCAGTCGTCCTGGCCCCTTTGCAGAGAAGCAGCCCCAAAGCATGATGTTTCCACCCCCATGCTTTACAGTAGGTATGGTGTTTGATGGATGCAACTCAGTATTCTTTTTCCTCTAAACACGACAAGTTGTGTTTCTACAGTTCCACTTTGGTTTCATCAGACTATAGGACATTCTCCCAATACTCTTCTGGATCATCCAAATGCTCTCTAGCAAACTTCAGACGGGCCCGGACATGTACTGGCTTAAGCAGTGGGACACGTCTGGCACTGCAGAATCTGAGTGTGTTACTGATGGTAGGCTTTGTTACATTGGTCCCAGCTCTCTGCAGTTCATTCACTAGGTCCCCCCGCGTGGTTCTGGGATTTTTGCTCACCATTCTTGTGATCATTTTGACCCCACGGGGTGAGATTTTGTGTGGAGCCCGAGATCGAGGGAGATTATCAGTGGTCTTGTATGTCTTCCATTTTCTAATTATTGCTCCCACAGTTGATTTTTTCACTCCAAGCTGGTTGCCTATTGCAGATTCAGTCTTCCCAACCTGGTGCAGGGCTACAATTTTGTTTCTGGTGTGCTTTGACAGCTCTTTGGTCTTCACCATTGTGGAGTTTGGAGTCTGACTGTTTGCGGGTGTGCACAGGTGTCTTTTTAGGCTGCGTTCACACTACGTATATTTCAGTCAGTATATGTATATTTTAGTCAGTATATTTCAGTCAGTATTGCAACCAAAACCAGGAGTGGATTAAAAACACAGAAAGGATCTGTTCACACAATGTTGAAATTGAGTGGATGGCTGTCATTTAATGGCAAATAGTTGCTGTTATTTTAGAAGAATGGCTGTTATATTGAAATAATGGCAGTTATTTACGGTTATATGGCAGCCATCCACTCAATTTCAACATTGTGTGAAGAGATCCTTTCTGTGTTTTTAATCCACTCCTGGCTTTGGTTGCAATACTGACTGAAATATACTGACTGAAATATACGTAGTGTGAACGCAGCCTCATACTGATAACAAGTTTAAACAGGTGCCATTACTACAGGTAATCAGTGGAGGAAAGAGGAGACTCTTAAAGAAGAAGTTACAGGTCTGTGAGAGCAAGAAATCTTGATTGTTTGTAGGTGACCAAATACTTATTTTCCACCATAATTTGCAAATAAATTCTTACAAAATCAGACAATGTGATTTGTTTTCTCATTTTGTCTCTCATAGTTGAGGCCTACCTATGATGTAAATTACAGACGCCTCTCATCTTTTTAAGTGGTGGAACTTGCACTATTGGTGACTGACTAAATACTTTTTTCCCCACTGTATCTGTATTCTGCAGGTCAGTTCAATTACAGCGAAATATTACCCAAATATAATTATTTTCATTATGGTTAATTTACTTTAAAAATTTAAACTGTAATTAAAAAAAAAAAGTTCAGACCCACCATAAGTTTTGTCTATGGAGCAGTACAATACCCCTTTTTTCCCCCCGATCTATAATTTTATATTGTTACTGCTTTAGGGTAGATGGTACCTTTTTGTCCACATTTTGTTAAAGGAGAAGTCCAGCAAAACTTTTTAATAAAGTATTGTATTGCCCCCCAAAAGTTATACAAATTACCAATATACTCTTATTACGGGAAATGCTTACAACAGGGGTCCTCAACTGTCCGAGGCTAGCTGTACGGACTTCTGCTGCAGCTCAGTATACATGTAAACTGAGCTGCTCTCTGCACAGTAACTATGAGCACTCGTAACGAGCGCTCACAGTTACCATGCAGCAGCACTGACAGAGAGGGAGCCATTGGCTCCCTGCCAGTCACCCCTCACTGGCCGCAGCGGTCACAAGAGGCCGCACTCTACCTCTGGTTTCGGTGCTCGATTGGCGTCACTGGAGCGCAAACACCAGGAGGGGAGGGCAGCCTCTTGTGACCGCTGCAGTGCGGCCACAAGAGGGGAAGAGGGAGGGGGAAGAGAGAGGGCAAGAGGGAGAGCGCACAGCGGGGGGGGGGGGGGGGCTATATGGGAGGGGTAGAGCGTACAGGGGGGCTATATACTACCTGGGGGGGAAAGCGCACAGGGGGGGCTATATACTACTGGGGGAGCGCACAGGGGAGCTATATACTACTGGGGGAGAGTGCACAGGGGGGCTATATACTACAGGGGAAGAGCGCACAGGGGGGCTATATACTACAGGGGGAGAGCGCACAGGGGGGCTATATACTACTGGGGGAGTAATCATAGATCAATAGGCACTCTATTTCTTTCTGCTGCTGCAGCTAAAAGCAATAGAGTGCCGAGCCAGGATCAGTGCCATTACAGCGCAGACCCCAGGCCAGAGTCAGAAAACAGGAAGTGACGTGTTTTCCATGGCTACTAAAAAAAAAAAAAAAGAATGTAAATTGCAAACTTGCTTTATATCACATCTTCTGTTGATTTAGATTTTGAATGTAATTTTGAACGTTAACGACAGTGACACTTTAAATAAAACCATTGTCGGATACCAGAGTACCCCTTTAACCCCTTAAAGCAAATGTATCATGTATCAAATTTGTATATATGTTTTTTTGTAAGAAAGTTATGAAAATGTCCCAATGTGCAAACCTCTCGGTTTTCCTCTTGTTACCCTTTTCACCGTGTGGGAACAATATTGTTATATTTTATTAGATTGGACACACTATGATACCAAATATGTTTGTTTGTTTATTTATTTAATTATTTTTACATATTATTTTATTTGTAAAATAGGAAAGGGGGGTGATTTAAACTTTTATTGGGGGAGGGGACTTTGTAATATTTTAAAAAACATTATATATATATATATATATATATATATATATATATATACACACACAATTTTTTAAGTCCCCTGGGGAGGACTATTATAAGCAATCACTCCATTGCTGTTTGGTGTTATGCCATTGCATAACATTGATCAGTATTATTAGCGCTCTTCTCATACTGCTTGCCAGAGACAGACTCTATGAGAAGATTGACGATCTGAACCTACAGAGGTAAGTATTTTACCTCAAGCGGACAGGGAAACCAATCAGGACCCCCGCAGTCACACTGCTGGGTCCCGATCAGACAGTGACAGGAGCTGCTCCTGTCACACTTAAAGCAAATGTACCATTAGGTACATTGCTTTTTTTTTTTCTTTAAAATAGCCGATTGGCACCAACGCAGGGATCCCAGAGGTGCGTTTTTCAAACACAACCCAGTTCCCGAGCTTGGCGCCATTCTTTTGTCCTGCCCGCCACCCTCCTCCAGTGTGACAAAATCCCCTTCGCTCTGTGACAAGGCTGCATTGGAAGTGGGATCTGGGCACTGGCACCAATCGCTATATATATAAAGTATATGATGATACATTCACTTCACTTTAAACACTGCGATTGCTGCTTCCCGTCATTAATAGTAAGGGCCTGGTTGTCCTCTCCCACTATGAAGCGAGCTCAGCTTCTAAATTTGCTTCATAGTTCTGTAGCAAGTAATAGCGCATGGGTATACAGTCATCTAGGGGTTAACCTCAAGGGAGCATACAGCAATTTCCTTTCCATTCAACAGGGTTAAAGCATTACTTTAAAATTAACTTTTGACATGTTGCACAGTGGGGTCAGTGGCATTTTTTTTTTAAACACACCATGTTTTAGGTGTGGCTTTTTTTTTTTTCTTTTAACACAGCTGGAGGCATTTTCTGCTCAAAAAGAGAAGTGCAAATATGTTTGTGTCTTTTTCCCACATCCTTCAGTAGAAATCATTCAATCACACAATCAAAGCATCACACGACTTGTAAGAGGAAAACCACAGTAGAAAAAGCACAACAAAAAGATGCAAGTAATAAAATATATTTTGGAATACTACAACATAAAACTGCATGAAAACACATGGTGGATGCTGTGTGTGAAAAAGGTTTTATGCATAGTAGTGCTAAGTATCTGTGCCTCTGTTTGCCTAATTTAACAAAATAATTTTATTCACTTTTTTTAATTGCTTACTAAAATATCTTCTTACCAACCAGAACAGTTTTGCTCCTGCAGAGCTCCAGATCGCCTACAGTGATCACTAGAGGGAGCTCACAGCTTACTAATATGTGAAAGAGTTTATTGTAAAACAGTATACAGGAAGGTCCCTCTAGTGGTGGCTGTATGAGGTATAGAGGCTGTGTACCAGAAATATGGAGATTCATTACTGTTAAGGCATCTTAAAAATAATCAGCCCCTTCCAGGATGCCCCAATACATTTGTGCCATCTGCAGCAGAGCTGGATGTGTGCATCATCGGGTAAAAAAAAAAACAAGAAGCCTCAGTTAGGAACTTAGGACTGGTCAAGACAAGTAGGTTGTCATTAAAAAGTGTACCTGTCACAGTGAAGCCTTTGGAACGTCCAGCTAACTAGGGTTGCTCAAACCTCAGGAAATCCTAGGTTCAATCAAACTCAAACATTCACGAACCTGACGCATTTGATTGCTGAAGCCTTCCCGGTCCGTGGGGAAGGAGAAGACTGCCCGGGTAGCGTATGGAATTCCAGGATTCAGCCTAGATAATAGGCTGAATCCCAGAATTCCAGGCGGTAGCCGGGCAGTCTTCTCCTGGGAAAGCTTCAGCAATCAAATGCGGCAGGTTCGTGAATGTTTGAGTTCGATCAACTCTACAGCGAACGCCAGTAGTTTGGCTTCCCATGAAAATCCCCCACAGGTGTCCTGTGCATGAACACTATTCCAACTTATTAAGACACAAACTTGCTGACTTGCGATTTGTTTCCACAGCAACCTGAACTTCCGGCACCATCTCACAGACATTTCAAAGTGACTACAGTTTGTAGAGAAAATAAATTTAACTTTTTGAAAAATAGAAAAAAAAAGGGAGGGGAGTGTCATTCAATCTACTCAAACTTCAATTATGGGATGGTTGTAATTGGGTTCTATTTGTAATTTGGTTATAATTAAATTTTTTATTTAAAGGGAACCTCCAGTGTTTCTTAGAAATGATGATTGTGCAGCACTGTGCACGTATAATTTCTGTAATCAGCAAAAGATGATACAATGCGGCACTCGCTTTAAATCCACTTCAATTTATTAAGCCATATATATAAGAGTGACAATGCCTTACTTTTCATTGTAAATCACTGTAATGTATATGGCTTAATAAATTGAAGTGGATTTAAAGCGAGTGCCGCATTGTATCATCTTTTGCTAATTACAATGGACTCTAAATCCTGTACTTGCTGAGCGCCGCAGCTTCCACTAAAAGTGTCCAGGTGAGCTGAAGCCATTCGACCGCTGAGAGGTGGGGAGATAGTGCCGTGTCTCTATAGTTCTCATTATATAATTTCTGTATTGCACATCGGAGACCCAGCGCCAGGTATGTGGCAGAGAGAATGCTCTGAAACCTATTCTGCTGCCAAATTCAACATAGATTGCATTACAGGAATGACTATTGTGCACAGTGCTGAATGATCAGTTCAAAATGAACCAATCTTCAAACTAAACTAAGGGTACGTTCACACAGGACGACTTGCTATGAGGTAAGGTCCTGGCAGCTCCCTGTGCATACATACTTGCAGCAGTCTTTAAGACCGCTGTGAGTATGTAATTAAGCCACCCCCTTAACCGGCCCCCTGTGTGTATATATTACCTGTCTCCATGCTGCATGGGGTCCCAGCTTCCTGCTGATTGGCTGGGCGGGAGAGCAGGAAGCCAGGACCCCGTGCAGCATGGAGACAGGTAATGTATACAGACAGCAGGAGCAGATTAAGGGAGACAGCTGAATTACATACTCGCAGCAAGAATGTATGCACAGGGACCTGCCAGGACCTTACCTCTTGGCGGATCTCGCTGCAAAACTCGATCTCCACTGCGAGTCGTTCTGTGTGAACGTACCCTAAATCTAGTTCACATTACTGGCAAATATTAGTTCTAGAGATGAAATTTACATTAATAATGAAGCAAATCATTTTGTTATTTCAGCAATCCACTCAGCCTGCTGCCTTTAACTCAGTGCCGCTCCTCCCTGGGTGCTGAAAAAAGCTGGATACAGTCCTGGCAAACTTCTCCCAGGACTGTATCCAGGTTTACCATCACCCGGAGTGGAGCAGCACAGAGCGGCAGTGAGTTACAAGGCAGCCGGCTGATGAGCGGATTCCCGAGATAACAAAGCGATTCGCTTTATTACTGTAAATTCGCTAATCGCTAAAAAGTTCATCATGAACTAAAGCCAGGGGGAGACACTGAGTCGAGTGAAGCAGCCCTAGCTCTATCACACTGTCATTTGCTTTTCATTTTCCCATGCTGGAAATAAAAGCAATGGAACACAGCGCATCCTAGAAAATACCCATATATATATATATGTATATATATATATATATATATATATATATATATATATATACACAGTGGTACCTTGGTTTAAGAGTAACTTGGTTTAAGAGTGTTTTGGTTTAAGAGATCACAGTTTTTCAAAATTATGCCTTGTTTCAAGAGCATTGCTTTGGTTTAAGAGCTCCCTGTACTGGGTGGGAGGGTGAATTATAGAGGGGCAATGTCTGCATAGGGTGGTCTGCCGCACTGTACTCTGACCCAGGAAGTCTCCCTCACCTTCCAAATCATAGCAGATCCACTTCAGGCTGGGGCTTACATCAGGGGACAAGACTGTGGAGGTAATCTCTTCATTGCTGTAACCCCTCTCTCCCTGGACAGAGAGCGCTGCATGTATGTGCCCACATCTTCCCTGCTCATTCCTTCATGCTCCCTACAGTGTCTGTCAGTGCTGATTGGTCCATGCTGAACACACAACCCTTCCCCATCACTGTCATGTGACCACACAGACCTCTGACAGCAGCCCTGCTTCTCTATTCTAGCCTGTTGTACTATGCTACTGCGTTATGGGGATCTGCAGTTCCATCCTATATCTACAAACTGCTGCTGTTTTTCAGATTTATGCAGTTACTATACACTATACTCTACATGTTGATTGCTATACTGTACAGTAACTTATAACATAACATATTCAGCTGTTTATGTTTGTTTAATCTGTTTTACATGTTATTCAGAATATTAAATCCTTATTTTTGGGGTGTGGAACCAATTCTCTGCATTTCAATGATTTCTTATGGAACAATTTGCTTTTTGGTTTAAGAGTGGATTTGGATTACAAGCACGGTCCCGGAACGAATTATGCTCGTAATCCAAGGCACCACTGTATATATATATATATATACACACACATATATACACACACACAAACCCTATGTTTGTGTGTGCGCGCATGTATGTGAAAGTGATACGGTGAGAGAAAGAAGAGAATTTATCCAGCTCACCTGTTGTGACTACATCATCTTGTTAGCCCAAGTCCAGTCTTGTTGCAGTGACTGGCTACTGTACCCTCTGCGCCAAATATGCTAGTTCCAGCTTAAAGGGTTATTCCACTTTTGATATGTTGCTGCCCATTGTGAGACTACCAATTCCTTCCAAACTTATCTATTTAGTCTCCTTCCCCCAGTTATAAGCTGCTGTTTTCTGATGAAAACACAAAAATCTGTGTGTGAACCTCTCTCTGTCTCCCCCTCATCCCCCCGCCCTTCTGAGACAGCTGATGTAAACAAGTCCCTGACTGGCTTTATCTGCAACATTGTAGCTTCTTTGTAATGCTAGGAGGATTAATCACAGTGAGTTCATCAGCAACTTGACCTCAGACTAACCCTCCCAGCATTACAAAGAAGCTACAGTGTTTCAGATAAAGCCAGTCAGGCACTTGTTTACATCAGCTGTCTCAGCTGAAGGGGGAGGAGGGAGACAAAGCCCATACACAGATTTTTGTGTCTTCAGCACAAAGCAGCAGCTTAGAACTGGGAGGAGGATACAGAAAAGATCACAAGTATGGAAGGAATTGGTAGTCTCGCTATGGACAGAAACATTTAAAAAGTTACGTTTGAGTGAAATACCCCTTTAACTGCTTTTCCAGTTATCTTATACATTTACAATAAGTCCATACCAGTAACCACCATAGGCACTATGTTCACACCCTATTTTGGCAGTAAAGATTGAGCAGGATGTGGATCCATGCATTCTTGGTAAAAGGTGTGGTAGAACTTATTGACTCCATCTTCCATCGCAAGTATCAGATGTACCTGTTCAAGAGTTTCAGGTTTATAATTAGTCTGTAGAATATTTTTTTTTTTTTAACACACAATGTTTGAAGACAGTCAGGAGATTATGTTCCTTTTCAAGAGAGGATGAGTAAATTCTATGCTGTAGCCTTCCTTAACCCCTTAACGACATCGGGAGTAAGTATACGCCCCCACAGGGTGGGCTTTAACGCAAACGGGCGTATACTTACGCCCGATGTTTCCCCGATCGCTGTGTGTTCACACACAGCAGTCGGGGAAGATGGCCTGCTATAATGTATAGCAGGCCATCTCTGCTCGTCGGAACGGGGGGTGATTAACCCCTCCCGTGCCGACAAACGCTGCTATATGCAGATCTATACAGATCAGCATATAGCAGCTGAAAACAGCTTTCCGGGTCATCAGTGACCCGGAAAGCAATGGCGATTGGTGCTGTCCAAGACAGCATCAATCGCCATTAGTGTCCCCACCAAAGATGGCGCCGATGCCACCCCCACGATCGCCGTGATAGGCCGGCCAGTACCGGCCGGCCCATCATTGCGATCAAACTGTAAAAAAACTGTTTTGTCGCGTTCTGCACCCCTCAGCTACCTAGCTGCAGAACAGGTGTGTGTGGTGCAGGTATACCATACTCACCTGATCTGGGCGTCCGGAGCGACGATCTGCGGTCCGCGTCATCCTCGCGTCACTTCCGGGTTCGGTCGTCCAGCGTCGGAAATCTTCGTAATCGCTCAGGTCCTTGTGTTCGGCGGGCCTCGGTAATCTCCGGCAGCGTCGCTCTACCGCCCCCTAGCGGCTGATCAGTGAATATCATTCACTGATCAGTTGCTTTGGGTTAAAAAGATTTTTTTTTTTTCCAATTTTTTTTTCTTTTTTTTGTGCCCTAACGCCGCTGAGTGCTGATCAGCATCGCCTGTAAGTGCGCCGCTGATCAGCAACTCCTCCTATTTGGCATAGGGGCGTTTTTTCCCCCCTATATCCTACCGCCACTGGCTGCTGATAAGTGCCGCACATAAGTGCGGCATTTAGCAACAGCTCCTTTCTTGGCAAAGGGATATTTTTTCTTACTGTCAAAAAAACACGTAAAAAACACTACACTACACGAAATAAAGTTTTACACTACACCACTACACATTTACATACCCCATATACCAATCCCCGTATAAAGATGGCCCCCAAGGTGTTTTCGGCGGCGGAGGCATACGCTATTATTGCCTCCGACACCGAAACAGCCAGTGAGGATGAATGGGGGGATCCTTCTTTCCTCCATTCATCCTCATCATCCAGTGACGTGTCTAGCGTAGCGTACGCTGCCCCACAGACACGTCTTTTCCGCCAGTACCGTCTCAATAAGAGATCACGGTATGGCGCGAAATTCTACACACTCTGAGAGAGTACCTCAGGGTACACTTACAGATCCAGGGTACGTGCACACTGCGGAATGGCGAAGGATAACCCTTTGTGCATTCCGCAGCTGGCACCCGCCGGCGGACTGATGGAGACGAGCGTCTCCACCCGTGTCATAGACTCCATTCTATGCACGGGCGGATTCAGTCGTCCGTCCAAAGAATGAACACATTGGAGAGGGCAGAATCCGCCCGTGCATATAATGGAGTGTGACACGAGCAGAGACGCACGCCTCCATCAGTCCGCCGGCAGGTGCCAGCTGCGGAATGCACAAAGGGTTATCCTTCGCCATTCCACAGTATGCACGTACCCTTAGAGTGTATGAAGGAAGGGACACCCAAATCCAGCCCCCAGATGCGCGCCCCCCCCCCATCCTCAGAGTTAGTAGGGAGATCGTTCGGGAACTGATCTTCCCACTGCTGGATAAAGGTCACCACCTGTACGGGGATAACTTTTATACCAGCGCCCCCTCTTCCGGTCCCTCGCTGCCTGAGCTACTGTAGCTTGCGGCACGATCCGAACATATCAGAAGTAGTAATAAAGCCCTAATATTTAGCAGTCATGGAGCGGACCCAGCGCTTCTGGATATGAAGGACCCCGTATCGCACCAGGACAACATTTTCCAGGTGACGTCCCCCACACTGGAAAACAGGAGACCCCAGAAGAAGTGCAGAGTGTGGTGTAACAGGGGTATCAGGAAGGACACCATTTTCCAGTGTGACACCTGTCCTGATCACCCCGGCCTCTGCATACTGGATCGCTTCAAGGCATACCACACGTCATTGGGGTTCTACATTTTCTAAATTCTGTCCCTTATTCCTATTTCAGGGATCACGTTGATCCAGGGATTATTCTGATCGCCATTATGGAGTCGGGAAGGAGTTTTTCCCCTGTGATGAGGCTACTGTCTGCCTTATGAGGGTTTTTTTTTTGGGCCTTGCTCTGGATCAATACAGGTTGAATTTGATGGACACCTGTCATTTTCAACCTTATAAACTAATTGGCCTAATACCCCCAAATAAATTAGAATGGTCCCTTTCCCCCAGCTAAATAGGTATGGCCGCCATTCCCATTACAGGATGCCATGATGCAATTATAAACCCTCTGTGATGCCAGGGCAGTAGAAACCCCCCACAAGTGACCCCATTCTGGAAACTACACCCCATAAGGAATCTAACGAGGGGGGCAGTGGGGATATGGCCCCCTGGTGACGTCCACATTTGGGCCGTGAAATTGAAAAAATTGTATTTTTTATTTTCATGGCACATGTTCCACTTATGTGCCCGTCACCAGTGGGGTCCATATGCTCACTGTACCCCTTGTTGGATTCCTTATGGGATGTAGTTTCCAGAATGGGGTCACTTGTGGGGGGTTTCTACTGTCCTGGCAGCACAGGAGCTTTGTAATTGCGACATGGCCTCCATCCTCCATTCAAGCCTCTAAATGGCGCTCTGTCCCTTTGGTGGCTTGCCCTCTGCCCATATGGCACATTATATCCACATGTGGGGTATTTTCGTACTCAGGGGAAATTACCCTACACGTTTTGTGTTCACTTTTTTAACCCCTTGTGGAAAAGGAAAAAAAATCAAGGCTAGACTAACATTTAGTGTAAAAAAATGTTTAATTTTTACACTAAATCATTGATCTTGTCTTGATTTTTTCATTTTCACAAGGGGTTAAAAGATTAAAAAAAACACTAAATGTGTAGAGCAGTTTCCCCTAAATGTGTAGAGCAATTTCCCCTGAGTATGGAAATACCAGACATGTGGACATAAAGCGCCATGCGGGTGCAGGGTAAGCCTCCAAAGGGAAGGAGCGCCATTTGGCTTTTTGAGGCTGGATTTGGCTGGAATGGATTTCGAGGTGCCATGTTGCATTTAAAAGGCCCCTGTGTTGCCAAGACAGTTTAACCCCCCCACAAGCGACCCCATTATGGAAACTACACCCCTTAGGGAATGTAACAAGGGGTGTAGTGAGCATATGGACCCCACTGGTGACGGGCACAAATGTGGAATAATATGGCGTGAAAATGAAATATTAAATTTTTTACACTATAATGTTGGTTTAGCCTTAAATTTTTCATTTCCACAAGGGGTTAAAAGAGAAAAAAAAAAAAAAACCACACAAAATGTGTAGAGCAATTCCCCCTGAGTCCGTAAATACCCCACATCTGGACATAAAGCGCCAATGTGGGCGCAGGGCAAGCCTCCGAAGGGAAGGAGCGCCATTTGGATTTTGAAGGCTGGATTTGGCCACAATGGATGATGAACGCCATGTCGCATTTACAGAGCCCTCGTGCTGCCAAGACAGTGAAACCCCCCCACAAGTGACCCCATTCTGGAAACTACACCCCTCAAGGAATCTAACAAGGGGTGCAGTGAGGATATGGACCCCTTGATGACGGCCACATTTGTGCCGTGAAAGTGAAAAAATGAAATTTTTCCCTTTCACGTCACATTGTTCCACATTTATGCCCGTCACCAGTGGGGTCCATATGCTCACTGAACCCCTTGTTAGATTCCTTGAGGGGTGTAGTTTTCAGAATGGGGTCACTTGTGGGGGGTTTCTAGTGTTTTGGCAGCACGAGGGCTCTGTGAATGAGACGTGGCCCTTGAAATCCGTTCCAGTAAAATCCAGCTTGCAAAGGCCAATTGGCGCTCCTTCCCTTTGGAGGCTCGCCCTGCGCCCGCTTGGCACTTTATGTCCACATGTGGTGTATTTCCGTACTCAGGAGAAACTGTGCTACATGTTGTGTTTTTTTTTCTTTTATCCCCTTGTAAAAATGAAAAATGAATGCTGGAACATTTTAGTGTAAAAAATAAGAATTTTTCCTTTTTTACACCACATTGTTCTGAAAATCTGCGAAGCACCTGTGGGGTCCAAATGCTCACTGCACCCCTTGTTACATTCCTTGAGGGGTGCAGTTTTCTAAATGGTGTCCCTTCAGGGGTGTTTTTTAGGTTTTGGCACCCCAGAGCCTCTGCCAACCTGAAGTGGTACAGTCAAAAATGACCAAATATAACGGAGGCGTTAAAATTCACTAGGCGCTCCCTTATATCTGAGGCTTGTGGTTGCGTCAAATAGCGCAATAGGGCCACATATGGGGTATTTCTATAAACTGCAGAAACGGGGCAATCAATATTAGGGTGCATTTCTCTGCTAATAGGTTTATCATTATGAAAGATATTGGATTACAATAAAATCTCTGCACAGAAAATAAAAATCAAATTTCTTACAAATTTCGCTTTTATTTCTGTGACTCCCCCTAAAGGGTTAAAAAAACTTTCTGGATGTGCTTTTGCAGAGTTTGGGGGGTGCAGTTTCTGAAATGGGGTGCTTTGTGGGGCTAACATACAGGCCCCTCAATACACTTTGAACCTGAACAGGTGCCTAAAAATATCTGATTTTGAAATTTTACAGAAAATTTGAAAAATTGCTGCTAATGTTTTAAGCTTCCTATTGTCTAAAAAAAATGAAATATAGTTTAATAAATGCCGCCAACATAAAGTAGACCTGTTGCTAATGCTATTTAATATATAATTTATGTGGCATAACCATTTTCTGTATAAGCAGAAAGGTTTCAAAGTTTGAAAAATGCATTTTTTCACAATTTTTCACGTTATTTTGGTGTTTTTCATAAAGATTCGTTATGAGTATCGACTCCATTTTACCAGAAGTGTAAAGTACAATATGTCACGAGAAAACAATGTCAGAATTAGGCGGATAGGTAAAAGCATCCTGAAGTTATTAATGAATAAAGTGACACTGGTCATATTCATAAAATTTGTCTCTGTCCTTAAGGCCATTTCAGGCACTGTCCTTAAGGGGTTAAAGTGTCACAGTTATAACTTTCAAAATCTAAATCAACAGTAGATGTGATATAAAGCAACTTTGAAATATACATTTTTTCTTTTGTTATCATGGAAAAAAGGCAGCGATTCCTGTTTTCCGACTTTTTGCAAAAACAGGAAAGTGTCAGAAAACAGGAAGTCCTGTGTATCCTAGGTCATCTAAGCACTCACAAAGAAAAGGCAGTCATGTGATTGACAAATATATTGAGCTGTGACTCTGTACTGACCTAAATTCCTAGTCTGTTTTTTTCAAGCAGTACAAGTCAGAAAATCTTCTTCTGGAGACTGTTATGTTCAGCCTCGTTTTACAGCAGGATAACAAAAATAAATAAATGTAAATTGCTTTGTTTCACATCTACTGTTGATTTAGAAAGTTATAATGACAGTGACACTTTAAAGACATTCAGAACCTAATCGCTATCAGTGATGGAAAAGCCCAACAGTCTCCCTGCTACTGGACTACTTTTTGTCCTGGCAAGGCTTGGGATTGTAAAAGATTTTTTTTCCCCTTGCAATAAATCCAGCGGCCTCCTTTCCCTTGTAATTTACTTGAAACCTGAGGCACCTGTATTGATCTTTTCCTCAGTTTCACCTTCCAGAAGGTCCTTTTCCTTATCAGAGGTTTTTAATAATTTTATCTAGGGCTGACGCAAACACACATTTACCACATAGCTTTGTTTCATAAATATTGTCCCCCATCCAATACCTTAACCAAAGCGCACAACGTGCAGCATTAGTCAGAGCCCCACCTTTTGCAGTGATCTTACAGACTCAGCGAAAAGAGTCTACTAGAAAGGCTGTGGCATCATGAACTGGGAAGTGGCAGTGAATCAATAATTTGCTCCCTGGGACATTTCACTTTTCGGTGTTAGGGTCCTCTTAGACAACCCGATCATAAACTGTAAAGTAGCGCCAATCTGCTAGATCGGTGCTCAATTACCGAGTTCACACTAAGTTTTTGCAGTCTTTTTTCATCCATTCTATGCAAAAAAAACAAACAAAAAAAACAAAACACTTTGCATCCATTCTATGCAAAAATGAAAAAGATGTGTGCATTCCCCCCCCCCCTCCTATTGACTTCAATAAAAAAACACAATCAAAATACATCCTTTAGCATATTTTAAAAGAAAAAAAATCCTGGATGCATTCTCTTTATAATGGAAGTTAATGGAAAAACGGAAGCAAACAAATAGTTTTCTTTTTTTTTTTACATAATTAAAAACTTTACAATAAGCACTTTTTGTAAAGGAGAACTTTTAATATAGTATTTGATCATCTGTCATGCGGTTACAAAGTTCTATAAGCCTGTGACAAATATCTTTGGGACTACAGTGGCATTTTTTTTCATAAAAAAACCTTCAGGTTAACGCAAGGCCTTTAAGATCTAAAAAAATATTTGGAGAAATACAATTTCACACAGACATATGGATCCAGACACCAATGGAAGAGTAAGAATAGTTGTTAACTGCTACTTATGCAATACTAGACTGCTCAGTGCAAAAAACACAAAAGCCATTAAAAAACAAAAAACAGTAAATGGCAATATAAAAGCGCAGAACTGTTACAAACAATCCTGAAATAATCTGCCTGACTGTCAGCGCAAGATGTACAAGGCAGATAGAAAGGTGTAAAGTACAGAAAAAAATTGTTGCGTTTAGTGTAAGTGACTATTTACAGGAAATAATCCCCATAGCAAGATACTAACTTTACACATGGAACATGGAAAGAGTAATTAAAAAAACACCTATTTCAGCAGCAAGAGGTTAAAGGAGGCCAGCAGAGATTAATGTGCAAATAAGTCATTGAAAGACTCCCCTGAAAAACTCCAACCAGGGCCTTTCCCACTCTTCTTAAAAAGTGCACTGCTTTAAGGGCTTCTGCAGAAACAAAAAAATCCACACATGCAGTCCTATTCTTGGTTGAGACTCTTCTTTGTCACAGACTCTAAAACACAATGCCCTGGTAAAATTAAAGTTATCATGAAACATCTATCTGAACCCAATTCGTAATGGCTGCCAAAGCAGTTTAACTGTTAAAATAAGAACTTTGTGGTGATGAACCCCAGAAGCTTCAGCAATGTTACAGAATGCAATGGAACCCTAACACTACTCACCGTAGCAGTAACATTAAGGCCTGCAAGATTTCACCTCAAGGGTAATCTTTTAGGTCTACACCAGTGGTGTAAGGCTTACAAACAAAAAGGAAAAAAATAAAAAAAACAGTTGGACGGAAGCATTCAGAAGTATGATCCTCTATGATGAGCGAGGAGGAAAACAAATGAAGTCTTGTGGTTATATGTAAACGTATACATGATATATCTTTCGGATATGGAGGGTGAAAGAAGATGATCCAACTGGCTTCCTTGTTTATGTGAAGGTCAGACCAGCCTCATTGTACACCTTGAATACTTTCTCAATAGCATTTACATAGGCAGCAGTTCTCAGGTCCAAACCAAGGTTGTACTTCATTGCAGTACGCATGATTTGCTGGAAGAAAATGGGGGAAGTTATTTCATTTTTAGAATTTTAATAGGATATAATAAAATATGCTAGTTTTATGGTATGGGTCATAATGGTTGCAGCAATACTTTTTATGGTTTTTATTGTACATAAAAGTGTAATGGGAAAAAGAATAGTTTTATTACACATTATTCCCATTAAAGAGTCACTGTCATTTTTTATTTATTTTTTTATATCAATAGTTCAGGCAATTTTAAGAAACTTTGTAATTGGGTTTATTAGCCAAATATGCAATTATCTGCATTTAAAAAACTTTTCCCAGGTCACCCCTCCCTCCTCTTTTCCTTTCACTGCAAAATATCAGGAAATTGTGACTTGTTGCATCAGACACAACCCTGTCTGTTATAGGGAGAGGGGAGTGGGGAGGAGCGACATGAAGAGGCAGCAAGAGCAGAGAACAAAGGATTACAGGCACGGAGCTAGGTGACAGCTGTATTCAGAGGTAGAGTTGACTGTCAGAGGAGATAGCCGGGTCATGTAGTTGTAAATTAACTCTTTGTTGTCCTGTTTTGGTGTCTTAGTTCCCTGTCTCCATAGGAGAACAATGAAGACAGGAGGGGGTTAGAGCTTCAAACTGCTTTTTCATGATAAAAAATAATTTTTCGGCTAATAAAGCCAATTACAAAATTTCTTAAAATCGCCTGTACTATTGATTTCTGCAAAAAAAGCAACAGTCAGCCAGCTTTTCCTGAGGGAAGGTGAACATAAGTCACATGAACATAAGTTTTTTGTTTACAGCCCCATCTTTTATGCTCTACTTCACATAGGAAATAAACTTACTCTTGCAGATCGTTCCATAGTATATGCCAAGCCAGAGTGGACAATATCTTTTTCAGAAGCACCCTAAAGGGGAAAACACGTCAAATTAAAATTGATGTTTAAAATAGTGTTTAAAAAGTCTTTACACAGATTTAAAAAAAAAAAAAAAAAAGTCCAAATAAAAGGAGCATGTTTTATCATTCAGGTTTTACACTGGCATTGTGCTTATGTTTCTGAAACAATGAGGCCATGGGTACAGCACAGACATTTGTATTAAAACCAACAAAACAAAATCACACACTAGATCAGTGCTGCCTAAACTCTGAAGTGCGCCTTACCAGTGAGGCGCCCCCTAGTTGTTGGTAGGTACAGCTGGGGAGGCAGTTTCACATAGTGATCTGCACAAACATTTTGCTTGTTACAACAGTCTCCACTACAGCAACATTAATTATTTTATACTTGTGTTATTGGTATGTAGTGCTTAAGAGCAGATAAAAGGTAGCGTTAGTTTCAGCTTTTAAATGGACTTTCACCACAGATGGTGAGATCCAGGCTTCTCCTTTATCTGGTGAAGCCCATGCATTGCTTTGGTCTGTTAGGTGAGGCTCTACTAGACAATGTTTGAGAAGCACTGCGCTGGAGGATGAATGGGATACTAAGGCTGGGTTGACACTACATTTTTGCAATCCACTTTTTTCATGTTGTTTTTTTTTTCGTTTTTTTTTTTTTAAACGGATGAAAAACTGTGTGTGCATCCATTTTTCCATTGACTTCAATTATACATACACAAAAATAGAACCTCATTTTTGTGTCCGTTAAAAAAAGGAATCAGTTTTTCTTTATAATGGAAGTCAATGGAAACACGGATCAAAACGGATCCACACAAATGCATGTGTTTTGTTTTGTTTTTTAGCAGTTTGGAAAGAAAAACAACTGATTGCAATAACAGTGTGAACCCAGCCTAAGGGTTAGAGATTTTTTCCCCCCAAAAGGACAGAAAAATAAAAAAAAAAAGGTACATAAGCATGTTCTGTCTATCCAAAAAAATGAAACACTGACATATTTCATGAAAACAGAGCACAATAAAAACTCACAGAAATTAATGGGGACATGGACTGATCTGCTAGGTACTCTTATCAGAACAGAATGGTGTCAGAGGGTCAAACACTGGTGTTAACCTTCTGTCCTAGTTTCTTTGTTATAAATGGAGCCGCAAGGTCAGTGCTCTATGGAGCCCCCGCATAGAGACTAGTACAGCACTCAAGATCCCCAGGGGACAGACACCCCCGTGATCTCATGCTTGTCTCCATATCACACATAGAATTTAACAGCTCATAAGACAGTGAAGACACTTACAGATATTCTAGCCTGGAACTCAGCAGTAGGCACCACAGGAATGGCTCCACCATGTTTTCCAAATTTTCTCTCTAAGCTTTCCTGTACAGACACTGAAAAACATTACAACACTTTGTTAATGCACTTGTTCCATTTTAATGTCATTAGACAAGTATTTTGAATTTTGAGTACATACTAAGCAAGTGGTAGTTTGAGTCCCGCTCATACTTGAAGGTAAGCCTTCCATAGCTTACATGGTTAAGATTCTTCAGCCACTCAAAGTAAGACACTGTAACACCACCAGCATTTAAATACAAGTCCTGGTCAGATAAAAACAAAAAGGATGAGTGGTTATTGAATGAAACTAGGGAACACTAAAGTGTTCGGCCAATACCTAATACCAGACCAGTTTGTTTAGATTTTAAAAAGTACCTATAAAAAAAAAAAAAAAAAAAAAAAAAAAAAAAAAAAACAAGAAACTTATTTTTACTGGTAGTGCCTATTCTGTTCACCAATATTGCACACTAGTGGACATATGTATTTTCACAAGATTTATTTTTCACTTTACTTTTTAGTTTAGCTACTTCAGATCTGTAAAAGTCATCACAGTGAGTTGGAATAAAACATATTTTAGTCCGAGTGTAGTGTAGGGGTGATAATACTATTAGTGTAGTGCACTGTAATTTTACTGCTCTATTGCACTGTGCCTATGGCAAGGTGTAAAAGTAGTCCTGCCCTGGCCGCCATAGAGGACTCTCGAAATCCCCCAGCTGCCATGCCAACTTATTGGCACCTGGCTGACAGGTGCAGGACCCAACATGTAATCTCCAAACAGATACATTTCAGATTTTTACCAGAAGACAGCAAACACCGGCTATGCAGTGTGCTCAGCTCCTAAGTCCACTTCATATTTCATTTCTGCCCACAGGAGGTACATTTGTGTAATGTGCACATTAAGGCTATGTTCACACTACGTATATTTGAGGCTGTATGTTTGAGGCTGTATAGCAACCAAAACAAGGAGTGGATTGAAAACACAGAAAGGCTCTGTTCACATAATGTTGTAATTGAGTGGATGGCCGTCATTTAATGACAAATATGTGCTGTTCTTTTAAAACAACGGCTGTTATATTGAAATAATGGAAGTTATTTACCGTTATATGGCGGCCATCCACTCAATTACAACATTGTGTGGACAGAGCCTTTCTGTGTTTTCAATCCACTCCTGGTTTTGGTTGCTATGAGGACCTGACATGAGGACCAAATACAGCCTCAAATATACATAGTGTGAACCCAGCTTAACAGGTTAAAGGCTAAAACTATTCAAAATAACCTCAAGTGTATCTGCTCAAGGATTTCTACTACTGGAATAGAAGCCTTCAAAATAAAGAGCAAATCAATGCAATGATTCCTTTATATGTTACATCAGATCTCCAGCAATAGAAATCTAAAAAATGTCAAAGAAATTTAAGTACATCTGAATTTAACCCCTTCACATGAGCCATACAGCTATGTTGATGCTGCGTGCAAGTAGGAATGTAAATATACATCCCTGGCATAAAGGGGTGCAGGGTGCTTCAGTTTGATCCAGGCCATTAACCCTTTAAACGCTGCAATCTATAGTGATAGAAACGTTTAAGGGAGTCAGTGACCAAAGCAGTACCTGGCACTGACTGTTTGGGACTACTGTAGCGTGACTATGGGAGTCCCGATAAGTTTCCTTCCCTAACAGATTAAGGAATAATACTTGCCTCAGTCCTGTCAGATCAGTGACTACCTCAGACACTCCACACGCATGCCGATTGGCGATAACACTGATCAATGCTATGCAGTGGTATACATTGTCATCCTTATTATTACAAAGGTGTTGTCAAAAGTTAGAGCAGGTAAGCACTATAAGGGTTAATATCTTCCCAAATACTTACTGGAATCACCATGATATTTCTCTCAAGGAATATTTTATCAGCTTCAGGAGTTGTAGGTCCATTAGCTCCCTCTGCAATAATCTAACGACAAAGAAAATTGATAAGCCAAAATCTACACTATGATATACTATATATACACACTATATACTATGAGTACTATACTATAATACACATCATAAGTGTAATGACTGCACCGTACCTTTGCTTTAATTTTGTGCGCATTAGACTTTGTTAGCTGCTTCTCACTGGCCGCCGGGATGAGGATGTCACAGTCGGCTTCCAGAATGTTTCCATCATATGCCTGGGCCTTAGGGAATCCAACGATTGTTCCATGTTGCTGTTTAAGTCAATTGCAATCTTTAAAACTCAGAAGATTACACTTATACGTAATAAGGCGGTCATTTACTAGTCTGCTCTAGAGGGTGGACTCCAGCCATTAGATGGTTACCCCTTAATCTGCTATACTTTATATATTAAACCATTGCAAAAGTGTTAGCGTCTACCTTACCCTTGTGCTTTAAGCAGATGACCAAGATTTTTAGCAGTCTGACCCACACATGAATAAGTTGAGCTGTATTCTGACAAGGGGCATCCAAGTTAATACATTTAGAACAAAGTAAATATCCAACTTTTGCCCAAGACTCATGGGTTAAAAGACTGCAGTTTCCTACTTTGGGCTACAACCACAAGGAACTAACAAGAACCTAAGGGCCATTTACACAGAAAGATTATCTGACAGATTATCTGCCAAAGATTTGAAGCTAAAGCCAGGACTGGATTTGAAAATGAGAAATCCCAGTCTTTCCTTTATGACCTAATCTGTTTATAGTCTGTTCCTGGCTTTGGCTTCAAATCTTTGGCAGATAATCTTTCTGTGTAAATGGACCCCAAGTCTTCAATAACACTGCCACCTCATGGCAAATTTTTAAGCCCTGTTAAAGGTGGACTGTTTTACAAATAGCTTTTGGGCCTAACACACACTGCTCTACGCCATAGGCATGCCGGGCTACTGTCAAAGATTTAAATGTATAGCGCTTTATCAATTAAAACAAAGATTTGCGTTTTAGCTACACAAGGTAGCTTGATTGTGCACATACTAATTGTTGTAAAATGTTCAGTACACAATGCTTAGAACTGAACCACACACAGGATACAACATCTGACCAAGTAACACTAACCAGTTTGTAGTCTTCAAGCTCTTTAGGATCAATGCCATCTGGATTCCAGATAGTTCCATCTATTTCACCAATGCCAACACATTTGGCACCAAAGCGATGAAGATAGCGCATAGAATGCAGACCTACGTTTCCAAACCCCTGTAAAATATACAAACTGCTTTTAAGAGTGACACCATAAGAAGGGGGGGGGGGGAACAACACACACACAAAAAGACATTGCAGAGACAGAGCACAATACACCATAGACTACTATTGTAAGTATTTACCTGAATAACAAATGTTTTGTCACCAAATCCTGGGGTCATTCCCAGCTGGCTCATATATGATGCCTCATTGATGAAGTTCTCAATGCCATGGAAGACACCTCGTCCTGTGGCAGATACACGCCCATGAATTCCTCCTTGGCTGATGGGTTTTCCAGTAACACAAGCATGTGCATTGATATCCTGAAAGGATAAGAAGACAAAGAAGTGAACACTGCCCCCATACGCAAGTTTAGGAGAACTCAGATTAGGGCTCTCTGCAATACAGAAATTTACACTATGGACTGGTTAACAACAATGGTTGTAAATCAGAGGGATCTACAGCTTAGGTATTTTTCCAGCATTTATTAGTTATTTTTTCAGTGCTGCAGAACAGGCAATGTAAGGGAAACACCTTGTTTTAAAGTTGAATTATTAGCTTTGGATTTAAACAAGCAGTCCACTTTTTTTTTTTTAACCTTCCCCCAGCTGCACGTTGGCGCATATACTTACTAATGATGTGTCGCGCTGCGCAGTTTCATTCTGGTCCTATGTAGCCGTTAGGATGCCACTGATAGTGACATCACATTTTTTCTGACCCTCTTTCTCCAGGGCTATTGAAGGCCGGAAGTCAAGGTCTCCAATGCATCTCTATGAAAGTGTTCTCAGAGCTGCATTGGAGACCCTGACTTGCAGCCTCCCTAGCCGCAGGCCCCACAGGATTTAAACGGTGCTGTAGAACCAGACTGAAGATGCGCATCAGGACACCGCTCATCATTGGTAGATGTATGTGGTAGCGTGCAACAGGGGAAGGGATATTAAAAAAAAAAAAAAAAGTTCACTGCTACTTTAAGGGTTCATGTCACCCACCCCTACCCCCCAATACAACATGTGCATGGATTTTGTATGCTATCCCAACGTTTGAGTTGATTTCTTTCCACACTCCAAATATAGGGTGCTTTACCCGAAACTTATGTGTATGATGGCTTAAAATCAGGAATTTTGATTTTTAAAATTTTTTCATCTAGACTGTTGGATGCCGTTACCTGTGTCACCACACAGCTGCATTTTTAGAAACCATTTTATAATTAAAACACTTACCGTGTGCCCAATAGTGTTTGCATAGGTGTCTGCAATCCATGACATCTCTCTCTCTCCAGTGCTCATATCGGGGGCAGGGACATCAATACCGGGCCCTAGACAGATGCACATGTTACATTATTGTCACCATATACAAACAACACAAGACGTTTAGAGGAGAAAGTCATTTTGCGCTATGTTTAAGCTTGCACTTCAGTGGGATTATGGAGAAGCCTTTGCAAAGTTTAGGAGTGTGTGTGTATGGAACTCCAGCAAAGAAAGGAAGCTTGGGTCCTTAGATGCCTTTGCCCAGAAATGTTATCAACATTGGAGAGGGGTGTTGTGGGCCTTAGGCTTTATTCTGTGGACTGTGATCTGTTGTTTAGCTGACCCTTGTGCATTGTGAGTGGAGTTTGGCCTTGTCTGTGGGTCTTTCAACCCCAGAATGTGCCATTATTGTGATAAAATACAGCCCTAATCACACGCAATGACCTTAAAGTGACTGTACCATCAGGCCCGGGCTGAAGCACTAGAGGTGGGCCAACCCACCCCCAGTGGGAGCAAACCCCTACCACTCTATGACACTACTCCATTAGAATCAATGGAGCCATGTCATAGAGGGGTGGGGGTTTCCTCCCACTGAGGGTGGGTCGGCCTGCCTCTAGTGCTTCAGCTCGGGCCTGATGGTACAGTCACTTCAAGTGAATCTCATTAGATTTAATGATATGCATCAACTTACCAATAAAGCCTTTCTTGGCAAGTTCTATAGTAAATCTTCTGGTGATTTTTTCAAGTTCTGCATCCTATTTCAAAGCGTAAGAAAGAAATAATCAAGGACTTCAAGGAAAAATACAGTATATATAAATAAATAAAAAATCCCACAAAACAACTTACAGAGTAATTTCTAGTGTTTATTTTCACTCCAGCTTTGGCTCCTCCAAAAGGCACATCTGTAAAAACGGAGACATAAAAACTTAGGTCACATGTATAACAAAAATTTAATTGAAGAATACCACCAAGGATATAGTGTGCAGCACCTACAAAGGACACTGAATAGCCACTGGAAAAATAGGTATAAGCAAAAAGGCATTAGAAAGGGTCACTTTATCAAAAAGCATAGTCTATCTACATCAACCACTGTCTATGCAGGGAAATGGGAGGTAATAAAGCCACTAGGATAGATCTTGAAGTAAGTGCACAGAGCAGCCGCTGCTGCGCCTAGTTAAAAAAATGTGTGCCTCTTATGGCCCATTCCACGGGTCGTCATAGAGGAGCAAACGAGCTGCCTGGGTGATCGCTGATCGTCCGGGCAGCCTAAAGGATATAGCAGCGTCTGCTGTCGACACTCCTATTCAACAGAGCAACGGGAGCAGATCGCTGCTATATCAGTCCCTTCTTTTTCAACATGTTGAAAAACAAGCAACCGCAACGATCAGCCGACATGAACGATGTCGGCTGATCGCTGCACTCTATTCCACGGGACGATTATCGTCCGTAGCGGCCGATAATCGTTCCATGGAATAGGGCCTTTAATGAATAGGTCATAGAATTTTAAATCTGTGCGAAATTGCCATCATGGTGAAGCACTGCAGGTCCTCCTTCTGGATTTGTTGGCAAAAAGTCCTGTGGAATTAAAGTGGCACCGCTGTGATTTTTTTAAATTTATTTATTTATCAGGGGTTCTGATTGCAAGGAGCTATGCAACATACTCTTAGTTTTCTAAGTCTAATTCCTTTGACAGGAAGGGAGACACCTAGATATAAATAAATAATGTGTGTATAGCCACTAGGTGTCTTCCTTCCTGTCAAATTGTGGTCCATGCTCCCTCCATGAAGATATTTGGTGTTTGTCAAAATAAGAGACCAAACACAGGAAGACTCAGTCATTTGCACGCACAGATGTGGTTTTGTATTGATTTTAATTTCTTGTATGTCAGCAACATGTTAAAAATGTGCGAGCGCCAGATAACCCCTTTGAACATAGAAAGCTAAAGTATATTGCAAAAGTGCTTGCAATCACAACCAGGGATGAGTGAATTTACAGCAAAAGCTAAGCACATCACTAGGCTTGGCAGCTGGCTTACCAGCTGGTTGCCTTTAAACTCTGTGCCGCTCCGCTGAGGGTGCCTGGAAAAGCTGGATCCAGTCCTGGAAAACTGGGAAAAGTTTCCCAGGACTGGATCTAGATTTTGCAAGAACCTGGAATGGTGCAGCACAGTGTTCAAAGGCAGCCAACAGATAAGGCGGCTGAGCTACTGTAACTTCACTCATTCCTAATCCCAACCCCTGTTGAGTTCATGACCGTGACTCTCTATATAGCAGAAAAGGGGCATGACTAGGAACGTCTTTTTAAGCCAATGCAATGTAGAAAGATAATGAGACGGCACTCACCAATTCCAGCTGTGAGCTGTTTTATTGCAAAAATTCACCGAACACAAAAGCATTGGCATACAGGGCAGTGTGCAGGGGCGCTACACTAGGCTACAGCCGTTTCACGCTGTGTGCACGCATGATCAGGCCTGATGATGCATGTATAATGTGAAACGGCTGTTTCACGCTATACGCTTTTCCAGTATAAAATGTATGCTGGCTGCTCAAGCACTACTGGCACACACATAGGGGGAGATTCATCAAAGTGTGTAAAATTTAGACTGGTGCAAACTTCTCCCAGCAACCAATCACAGCTCAGCGTTCCCTTCACCAGAGCTGGAAGCTAAGCTGTGATTGGTTGCTGTGGGCAGTTTGCACCAGTCTAAATTTTACATCCTTTGATAAATCTCCTCCATAGTGTCCTCTTAGTTTAGGACAATGTAAAAGGTAAGGGAAAAACCATGCTATCTCCTTAAAGGGGCTGGGTTCCTGTTCCAGTTGGCACACACTTGAAAAAAACCACACTCCCACTTTAAATTCATAGAGGGGGACCGCCCCCCCCCCTCCCTCTCACGAATCGGTGGCGAGCTGCCGAACACCGCCGACAACGGACCGCCCCTCCGAGCCCCTGATAGATTTTTGAAGCCATCAGGTGGGAAAGTCCTCCCCCAAGCCCCGGAGCCCCCAGCGCAGCCAGGCCCCAGTCCACGCCGGCGCCGGAAGTACGCGCGACGCGAACCGGCGGAAGTCATACTGCACCCAGGGCGCCCACCGGAAGTAGGCCGCATCACATGACCGCCCAGCGACGTCATCACGCCGACGCGGGCACGCCCGCGTCCGCCGGAAGCCGCCGCCATGAACGCCAGGCCCCCCCCCTGCAGGCCACGAACCCGGCGGAAAAACTCACTCTGGCCGGAGGGAGAAGGGAATTCAAGCCAAAAGGAGGGGAACCAGGAGGACCGCAGACTGACCCGGTGGCTCTTTTCAGGTAAGAGGCTTACACCGGCAGGGTAACCCGGGCTATCAATCCTTCGGAACCAGGCGCCCACAGCTTCAGCTTGATCCTGGCGACTTCTGGGAAGGTGCAGAGGAGCTGCACCCTCCACCTCAGAAGACAGGAAACAGAACTGGTGTAAGGGGTTGATGCGGCTCCTTTTAAAGCTTGATTGATTAATTGATTGATTGCCTGGCAGCTGTTTCCTGTCTCATGAGAAGGGGGATGGACGCTCTCCAGGGGTGCCGTCATAGGGCGAGAAGGGAAACATGGCCACTTTTCCCCCTACTGTTGTCTCCAGTTCAGGTGCGGTTTGCAATTAAGCTCCATTTACTTCAATAGAACAGAGTTTCAAAACCCCACCCAAACTGGAGACAACAGTAGGGGGAAAGTGGCCATGTTTTTGTAGTGCTGGATAACTCCTCTAATGATCATCTTACACAGAGGTCATGGAACACCACTCACCTACAACAGCACATTTGTAGGTCATTAGAGACGCCAAGGCTTTCACTTCATCCACGCTGACCTCTGTACTGTAACGAATTCCTGCAAGAGAAAAAAATATTTCATTTTGGTACAAGGTTATTTCCACCAATAAATCTCAATAATATGCATCCTACTGCTAAACGTTATGGGAAACCCTGGTGCAGGAAGAGATGGGAGTAATCCCAAAGGACAAGAGTAACAAATGAAGTCTGATGAAGTCTTGTTTATATTAGGACGTATATGTATATTTCTCGTGTACATTGTAGTTTTCAGTAGTTTTGTGTGCCAAAATGTGCCAATTTTGTTTTAAAAACCCCTAGGTTTGTCAGGTATTCAGGCTTTTCTAAAGAAAGGTTAGGTTTCTGATATGGCAAACAAAAATTAGCAGGAAGAGTTCCATCTATCCCCCTCCATGTTAGTAAATACAACACTAAGGGGGAGTCTAAGGGCTCTATTCCACGGGATGATTATGGTTCGAAAAAAAATCGCTAGATCGTTCGTAATTGATAATAGAAATATTAACTATAGTAATAGAAACTATAATATAAACGATAATAGTTTTGTGTAATTGCAAACAACAATTAAAGGACCAACGAGAAATTGTTGGTCACATGATAGAGTTTGGACCTGTTTTTATTGTTTAATCATTCGGTGTAATAAGACGTCATCACTGAAACAAATGCAGTAGCGACAACAAAACGACTGCAAGAACGAACAAAAGTAACGATCATCGTTCCGTGTAATAGGGTGAACGACTTCGGGTCGTTTGCAATTGTTTATGGTTAATCATAAAAAAAAAAAAAATCACTAACACCGACATTACTATCATTTCCAGATTCTTACACAGAGAAAATGGAGGCCGACAGTGCAGCCAAGAATAACCTAACAAGTCTCCAGAAAAGTCTGAAATCACTGGATGATGACTCACTACGCTTTTACTTCTTTGTAACACTAACATTTTCCACTAATCCTGGGTTAGATGTAACCACTCCCTCAAAGAGGAAACTCACAGGACTTTCTACCAAATACAACCAAGCTGCATAAGCAATCTGTATGGAAAGTACAGCAGATAGGTAGTGGAAGCCCTCAGTTTTATTACTGCACCACTAGCTGTATAATGGCACACACTGGCCTAAAACCATCACTGTCTGTCAAACATTGCAAGGGTTAATACTGTGTACAGAAGTTTTTACCAGCAAAAAAATATATACATATTTTCGTAGCTACACAGAGGCTATGGGGTAATGACAGCTGTGCAGGCAGCTGTATGTAACAGATGGCCGCTCTACCTATTGGGAGAAGTGATGACAGCATACCTCTCATATTAAAGGGGAAAAAAAAGTGTTTCACAGCATGAACATGGATGTGTGTAGCTGGTCCTATTACATGAAACTATTATCGGCCGTACTTGGCCAATTACGAGCCAATAATCGTTTCAGGTAATAGCTCAAGCTGAAAGGAACCGATCAGCAGACATGCACAATGTCAGCTGATTGTTGTCTTTCAGCCAGCTCTAAAATACAGATTACAATGGCGATGGTCTGCCGTGTGTCTAACAGGAGCAGCAGACTACCACTCTTCTATGGCCCACCTGGACGATCTAAAGATCGTATAGGCAGCCCCTCCTGCAGCTACCCCCCACCACACGCACACACAATGTCTGTGCGTACAACAGGTCGGCGCTCACTACCTCCTCAATATCGGACTGTGTAATAGGGCCCTTAGGCAATGACCAAACAACCAAAAGTAAAGTGAACAACACTGACTATCCTCTTACAATGGCAGCTGTCATGAGAGGATACATGAGGCAGCAAGGGAACAGTCAGCTCATTATTGTTTGTTGTAAGCAGGAAAATAGGCAGTGAAAACCAAAGTGTGAAGGCTATATGACAAGATCTGTCTAAATGGCTGGTCACGTGGCTGCGTCTTCAGAGTACAGAACTGCCAAAGGCAGTCCAAAGGAAGGACAACCTGCAAACCAGCAACAGGCCAATGACCCTATTATATGGGTCTATTACAGCCCTGTGCAATAGGCCCAGTGATCAGCCAACACACAAGCAGATAATCCGCTGGTCACGTCTAAGCAGGTTCTACAATCCTTACTGGCTGGCTCCCCCTCTGTGTAATAGACTTTAAACCTATTAAAGTCAATGGGATGGGAGACAGCACCTTATGCTAGTGTGAACTTAGCCCATGGGTCTCCAAACTGCGTCCCTCCAGCTGTTGCAAAACTACATTTCCCATCATGCCTGGACAGCCAAATCAAAAGCTTTAGCTGTCCAGGCATGATGGGAGTTGTAGTTTTGCAACAGCTGGAGGGCCGCAGTTTGGAGACCCATGCCTATACTGACATAGCTTAGAGAAGGCCTAACCATAGATGTAATAATATTCAGCCCCTTGAGGTTCCGCGTTACCAATGCATGAGACAGCTACATGACTTACCACCCTGTATAACAAATTTCCTCCACGACTATAGTCAATGCCAAGAGACCTACAGAATAGCCTCTGCCTGCAGGAGTCACGTTTCACGTATCACAGAATATTTGTGTACACACTTGTGAAGGATCAGTCACAAGCAATGTGACATTCCAGCATGCCACGTACATTCTTTACTACTGCTTATATATCACCAACATACGCCATAGAGCTGCATATACTGTCGCCATTCAGCTCCTGTCTACTATGGGGGACGCAATAGATTTTCTGAAATTCTAGTATAAACTGCAAAGCAACACAAACAAGTGGGGACCATAGAAGAACATAGACCTTACCTTGGACAACCTCAAGCCTCAGACCTCAGTGATGCTAAGGAACAGAACCACCATTGGCCTGCAGCCTACACCCCACCGTGCGGCTACTCTGTGTTCCTCTAGGGAGATGGTGCTATGGCCTCAGATAACTGATGCAATAGCTAATATGCTTTCACAGAGAAATATTTTTTACTTTTTTTATTATTTTTGTGCAGGGTTCGGTCCTTACAGGGTCAGTGCAGTTGTCAGGTTACAGATAGGACTCATATCTTATAGTAGTGTTACCTAAAATCTGTCCCTCCAGCTTTTGCAAAACTCGAACTCCAATCACGATGAAAGTTGTAGTTTTGCAACAGTTTGGGTACAGTGCCCTATAGAGGAGATATACAAGCCCTCAGCCATCCTGCAGTCAGTGTAGCTATAGTGACATGTAGTATCCACAGGAAGTGCCTGACCTACAGACTATGACCCTGACAGCTGAGCCAGCACCACCTCCAGACAATGCACCTGCTGCCCTAAAGGCCAATGAATCCTCAGCACATAACCCTATACACAGTGCAGGCAGCCATGTTGTCAGGCTACCATCCCAATAGCCCCATGTATATGTGGAGCCGGACCCCTGAGCAGCAGCAGCTAGATCCCTATTGACATGTTAATCAATCCTGCTGGGAGCAGCCATCAATAAGGAGCTGGAGCGGGGGCAGGGTGCGACCACAAAGGACACACAGGCTCCTGGTTATCCCTGTACCCTGAAATGTGGGATCATCTCCTGAAGAGTTATCATAGGGAATCATCATGGGACTTGTCAGATAACTAAACCAGTCATGTAGATGTAGTTTATACTCTAAGACGAGGCATTCGGCATAAATCTGGACCTTCACTTGCTGCAGGTTCAGGGAAGCCAAAATCTGCAACATGTGAACAAAACCCAAACTACATCAATGGCCAATACCAGGGCTGCCCTGTTACTATAGGTCTCACCCTAATGTGCAGGGCTGCCCTGTTACTGTAGGGCTCACCCTAATGTGCAGGGCTGCCCTGTTACTGTAGGGGGTCTCACCCTAATGTGCAGGGCTGCCCTGTTACTGTAGGGGGTCTCACCCTAATGTGCAGGGCTGCCCTGTTACTGTAAGAGGTCTCACCCTAATGTGCAGGGCTGCCCTGTTACTGTAGGGGGGGGGGTCTCACCCTAATGTGCAGGGCTGCCCTGTTACTGTAGGTCTCACCCTAATGTGCAGGGCTGCCCTGTTACTGTAAGAGGTCTCACCCTAATGTGCAGGGCTGCCCTGTTACTGTAAGAGGTCTCACCCTAATGTGCAGGGCTGCCCTCTGACTGTAGGGGGGGGGGTCTCACCCTAATGTGCAGGGCTGCCCTGTTACTGTAGGTCTCACCCTAATGTGCAGGGCTGCCCTGTTACTGTAAGAGGTCTCACCCTAATGTGCAGGGCTGCCCTGTTACTGTAAGAGGTCTCACCCTAATGTGCAGGGCTGCCCTGTTACTGTAGGGGGGGGGGGCTCACCCTAATGTGCAGGGCTGCCCTGTTACTGTAGGGGGTCTCACCCTAATGTGCAGGGCTGCCCTGTTACTGTAAGAGGTCTCACCCTAATGTGCAGGGCTGCCCTGTTACTGTAAGAGGTCTCACCCTAATGTGCAGGGCTGCCCTGTTACTGTAGGGGGGGGGGTCTCACCCTAATGTGCAGGGCTGCCCTCTGACTGTAGGGGGGGGGGGTCTCACCCTAATGTGCAGGGCTGCCCTCTGACTGTAGGGGGTGGGGGTCTCACCCTAATGTGCAGGGCTGCCCTCTGACTGTAGGGGGTCTCACCCTAATGTGCAGGGCTGCCCTCTGACTGTAGGGGGTCTCACCCTAATGTGCAGGGCTGCCCTCTGACTGTAGGGGGTCTCACCCTAATGTGCAGGGCTGCCCTCTGACTGTAGGGGGTCTCACCCTAATGTGCAGGGCTGCCCTCTGACTGTAGGGGGTCTCACCCTAATGTGCAGGGCTGCCCTCTGACTGTAGGGGGTCTCACCCTAATGTGCAGGGCTGCCCTCTGACTGTAGGGGGTCTCACCCTAATGTGCAGGGCTGCCCTCTGACTGTAGGGGGTCTCACCCTAATGTGCAGGGCTGCCCTGTTACTGTAGGTCTCACCCTAATGTGCAGGGCTGCCCTGTTACTGTAGGTCTCACCCTAATGTGCAGGGCTACCCTGTTACTGTAGGTCTCACCCTAATGTGCAGGGCTGCCCTGTTACTGTAAGAGGTCTCACCCTAATGAGCAGGGCTGCCCTCTGACTGTAGGGGGGGGGTCTCACCCTAACGTGCAGGGCTGCCCTGGAGGCTACAGTACAGGCCGAGCTATGAGGCTGTGCAGCAGCTGCGGCACTCACCTCCCTTGCAGGGTGTCCGGTGCTGGCTGTGCTGGGCCCGGTAGCCCTCCACCACCTCCCAGTCGCCGTTGTCCCTCTTGATGGGAAAGCTGACGCTGAGGACGTGGTTACACGGCTTGATGATCCGCAGGATGCCCTTCACCCTCTTCCGCTTCTGCTCCTCAGTCTCCCGGGTCCGCAGGTCCTCCACCAGCTTGTCCTCCACAATGCCGGCGCCCCGGTCAAAGAACCCCTCCACCATCTTGAAGAAGTTGGGGTCGTCCTCTTTGTCCACGGCCTGGCTGTAGCGGCGGAGGAGAGGGGTGGTGGCGGCCGGTAGAGCCGTGTCGGCAGCGGAGGCCAGAACCCCGCCGCCCCGGGACACGAGTTCCCCCAGATAGCGATACATGGCTGCGGAGTTATGGATGACACACGCCGGGACAGTGACACACGACTGGAGCTGGGGTGGGGACGGCACCGCCGAGCAGCCGCCTATATAAGGTACGCCCCGAGCGCGACGCCGGAGGAGGCGGGAGGAGGACGGCGCCACAGAGCGGGAGCGTGCGGGAGAAGCGCCGCCTCACCTCAGCCTGCTGTGCGGAGGAGAGAACCGCACCACAAACCACGAGAACAACGCAGTGATTTTGAAATACGCCTTTCTCCAATTAGGTTGTGTTCACACGTTGTAGCTGCAGGGCGCCGGTTGCTCATGGTTTTCTGCTCAGTGCCTCAGCTTAGGCTATGTTCACATCATGTTTTCAGCCCCATGTCAGGCTACACGTCGAGAATCAATTGAAAAAAGGATGCTGACGTGCAGCGTGTGGCGGGCGGCCCCATTGACTTGAATGCAGGGCCGTCTTAACAGTATTATGGGCCCCTGGGCAGAGGTGCGAATTGGCCCCCCCCCCCCCAACCGCCACCATCAAATCCCCCACATCTTTGCATATAGTGCCCCCCATAGTAGCCAATCCCCCCATATAGTGCCCTCCATAGTAGCCAGTGCCCCCCATAGTAGCCAGTGCCCCCCATAGTAGCCAGTGCCCACATAGTAGCCAGTGCCCCCATAGTAGCCAGTGCCCCCCACAGTAGCCAGTGCCCCCATAGTAGCCAGTGTCCCCCATAGTAGTCAGTGCCCCCCATAGTAGTCAGTGCCCCTCATAGTAGCCAGTGCCCCCCCATAGTAGCCAATCCCCCCATATAGTGCCCCCCATAGTAGCCAGTGCCCCCATAGTAGCCAGTGGCCCCCCATAGTAGCCAGTGCCCCCCATAGTAGCCAATCCCCCCATATAGTGCCCCCCATAGTAGCCAGTGCCCACATAGTAGCCAGTGCCCCCCATAGTAGCCAGTGCCCCCCATAGTAGCCAGTGCCCCCATAGTAGCCAGTGCCCCCCACAGTAGCCAGTGCCCCCATAGTAGCCAGTGCCCCCCACAGTAGCCAGTGCCCCCATAGTAGCCAGTGTCCCCCATAGCAGCCAGTGCCCCCATAGTAGCCAGTACCCCCCATAGTAGTCAGTGCCCCTCATAGTAGCCAGTGCCCCCACAGTAGCCAGTGCCCCCCACAGTAGCCAGTGCCCCCCACAGTAGCCAGTGCCCCCCATAGTAGCCAGTGCCCCCATAGTAGCCAGTGCCCCCCACAGTAGCCAGTGCCCCCATAGTAGCCAGTGCCCCACATAGTAGCCAGTGGCCCCCCACAGTAGCCAGTGCCCCCCATAGTAGCCAGTGCCCCCATAGTAGCCAGTGCCCCCCATAGTAGCCAGTGCCCCCATAGTAGCCAGTGCCCCCCATAGTAGCCAGTGCCCCCATAGTAGCCAGTGCCCCCCATAGTAGCCAGTGCCCCCATAGTAGCCAGTGCCCCCCATAGTAGCCAGTGCCCCCCATAGTAGCCAGTGCCCCCCATAGTAGCCAGTGCCCCCATAGTAGCCAGTGCCCCCATAGTAGCCAGTGCCCCCCAAAACAACAAACCAGTTACTCACCCATCCGCCGGCCCCAGCAGCTCCTCTCCCGTCAGCGCGCACTCCCGTCATCCTCCGGCACAGGCAGCGGGGTACAGAGAGACTGCCTGTGCCGGAAGTGTCCTGCTGCATGACACATCCAGGACACAGGCAGCGTCTCTGTACCCCGCTGCCTGTGCTGGAGGATGTCGGGAGTGTGCGCTGCCGGGAGAGGAGCTGCTGGGGCCGCCGGACGGGTGAGTTCCTGGACTGCCGGCCCCTTCTATCGCCGCTTAGCTGAGTCGATCAGAAGCCCAGGAAAGTGCTGCTCATTGCACTTTCCTGGGCTTCTGATCGGCTGTCAGCTGAGAAGCGATAGAAGGGGCGGGCAGAGGGGGTGGCTCAGGGCCGCTCACTATGCATATGCATAGTGAGCGGCAATAGAGGGGGCGGGCGGGACGGCTTCCTTGCGGTGCTCAGCCCTGCTTGGGAGCCGTCTTTGCTTTATAGGACGCACTTAGTTTTATAAGTGCGTCTTATAAAGCTAAAAATACAGGTGTGTCCCAGAGGGCAGGGGCCCCCTAGGACGCAAGGGCCCCCGGGCAGCCGCCTACCCTGCCCAATGGGTAAGACGGCCCTGCTTGAATGGCCAGGATGAAGTAATTTTGTAACTGTTCCGTTCCTTTGGCAGAGGCATACTTCTTTTGTACAGCACTCAGAAGTGTAGAAGACTATGCTTTTGAGACCTGCACAAAATAAGTATCCACATTCCGCAGTATTCTGATCAGTAATTTTCAACCAAAACCAGAAGCGGACTGAAAACACAGAAAGGAATCCTTCACCTGTAAAGGAATCTCAGCGGTTCCCCTCCTGTTAGTTTCAATAGGATTACATACTTGCAGCGGAATTGTTATCCTGCTGCAAGTAACTAAGCAAGGTCCAGAACATACATTAATTTACCTGGTCCGCGCTCCGGCTTGTTCTGTGGCTCAGCGCACTGATTGGCTGAGCGGGACGTCCAGTGGAGGTTAAAGTGTCACTGTTTGAATTTTTTTTTTGCAGAAATCAATATTACAGGCAATTTTAAGAAACTTTGTAATTGGGTTTATTACCCAAAAAATGCATTTTTATCATGAAAAAGCAGTTTGAAGCTCTCCCCACGTCTTCATGGTTCCAAAAAAATCTGTCTATCTCGTAGTCAAGATGCAGAATCTCCATCAGTTCCACAGATCCTGAAACTTCTGCAGGATGGTTTTGATAAGGGCCTGACACCAAACACCATATGGGTACAGATAGCGGAATTATCTGCTTGGCTCCCCAAGTCCTTTAGGTTTACACAGGGCGGAAACCCCACTAATTGCTATCCCAAGCTACTAGAAGGACTAAGGCTGCATTCCCTGACGGATCACGGATGTGGAATGCATGTACCGGAGTCCCCCCGCGCCCGGACAGCATCTGTAATTAGATGCTGTATTCATAAGTGCCGCGCTGTAGTAACAGCACCGCGCGGCTGATTCATTATAGCGCGGCGCTTATGAATACAGTCTCCAGCTCCCAGCATCTAATTACAGATGCTGTCCGGGCGCGGGGGGACTCCGGTACATGCATTCCACATCCGTGATCCGTCAGGGAATGCAGCCTAAGGGAAGACACATTAACATAAAAAATGTTAGCTTCTGACCATTCACCAACAGAATACTGTATGTTGGTGAAGATAGGGGTAAGGTTTGATGAAAAATCACTGCCCAACCCCCATTTTTTTAAAAGAAAAATAAGCTGCTGCCAGAGCAATCTGGCTGCAGATTATTCCTCACTATAGAGAACACAGGAACAATTGGCCATGCTTAACCCTTTAAGGACAGAGCAAATTTCGATTTTTGCGTTTTCGGTTTTTCCTCCTTGTGCATAAAAGGCCATAGCACTTGCATTTTTCCACCTAGAGACCCACATGAGCCCTTATTTTTTGCGTCACTAATTGTACTTTGCAATGACAGGCTGAATTTTTCCATAAAGTACACTGCGAAACCAGAAAAAAATTTAAAGTGTGGTGAAATTGAAAAAAAAAACGCATTTTGTTTATTTGGGGGAAATGTGTTTTTACGCCATTCGCCCTGGGGTAAAACTGACTTGTTATATATGTTCCTCAAGTCGTTACGATTAAAACGATATGTAACATGTATAACTTATATTGTATCTGATGGCCTGTAAAAAATTTAAACCATTGTCAACAAATATACAACACTTAAAATCGCTCCATTCCCAGGCTTATAGCGCTTTTATCCTTTGGTCTATGGGGCTGTGCGAGGTGTCATTTTTTGCGCCATGATGTGTTCTTTCTATCGGTACCTTGATTGCGCATATACGACTTTTTGATCGCTTTTTATTACAATTTTTCTGGATTTGATGCGACCAAAAATGCGCAATTTTGCACTTTGGGATTTTTTTGCGCTGACGCCATTTACCGTGCGAGATCAGGAATGTGATTAATTAATAGTTTGGGCGATTACGCATGCGGCGATAGCAAACATGTTTGTTTATGTATTTATTTATTTACTTTTATTTATAACCTGGGAAAAGGGGGGTGATTCAGACTTTTATTAGGGGAGGGGGATTTTTACTATTAACAACACTTTTTTTTTTACTTTTACACTTATACTAGAAGCCCCCCTGGGGGACTTCTAGTATAAGTGCTTTGATCTCTCATTGAGATCTCTGCAGCATAGATATGCTGCAGAGATCCATGAGATAGGCACTCGTTTACTTCCGGCTGCTGCAGCCGGAAGTAAACGAGTGCCGAGCCGGGGACGGCGCCATCTTGGAGCGGTCCCCGGCCGGCTTCATTTGCGGAGATCGCTCCTCCGGGATAACATCCCGGAGGAGCGATCTCCCCACTAGACACCAGGGATGACGCTGCGTCCGGTAATCGGATGCAGCTGTCAACTTTGACAGCTGCATCCGATTACTGTATTAGCGGGCACGGCGATCGGACCGTGCCCGCTAATACCTACGGTCCCGGGCTACACGCGGCACCCGGGACCGGCGCGGTTCAGAGCGGGGCCGCCGCGCGGCCCCGCTCTGAACTCCCTTACCGGCATCAGGGCGTAAATTTACGCCCGATGTCGTTAAGGGGTTAAAGAAGTTGGCCATTTTGTAATAAAATTGTTCAGTGTACAGTATTAGTAAGAGTATTCACTGTATGTTCTGACAGCAGCTCCCTGTGTACCTCATAGAGCTAAACCACACTCCCCTCCTCCAGGCTGTGCACTCCTAGGGCGGGTTCACACTACGGAATTCTCGCGGACAATGTCCGCAGAATTCCGTCGGCTGTCCGCCCACACGGGCACGCGTTTTTTCGACGGCTCCATAGACACCATTCTATGGGCCGGCGTATTCCGCGATCCGCTAAAAGAAGTGACATGACACTTCTTTCAGCGTATAGCGGAATACGCCGGCCCATAGAATGGTGTCTATGGGGCCGGCGGAAAGGCGCCCAGATGTGCGGGCGGACAGCCGACGGAATTCAGCGGACATTGTCCGCGAGAATTCCGTAGTGTGAACTCGCCCCTACTCTGTAGTGAGTCTGTCCTTAAGATGGCTGACATGGAGGAGCATGTGACCATGCTCCACCCCCCTGTGTCCGCCATAGGCACATACAGGCTCAGTGGTGGACACTGGGGGGCGGGCATGGTCATACGTCAATTATCTCCAATTATAAATGTTATAATTATGTACATAAATGTACATCTCATCCTAGTATGTAATTTACAACTATATACAATTAAATGAATTATAGACAACATAACCATAATCATACAGTTTCAAATATTCAGTTATGGCAAAATAAGACGATGAAAAATTCATAAGCTATGGTAAAATAAAATAATCTTAAATTTACAATTATGAACATTTGGTTATGATGATATAAACACTTGTAAGAAAATGGACAATGTAAAAAAATGGACTGTGCAATATAGACCAACATACATGGAACAACACAGTGGGAAAACATGGAAAATGCCCCGAATAAGATCCAGAAGGGGTGGAATCCCAAAAGGGATATAAAACTTTAACTAGCATCATTGTGATACAGTTATCCATACTTTTGCTGAGGAAAGGAGCAAGTAGTCTCCTGAAATGCGGTAAATAAAGAAGATAACGAAGCCACCTATATACTATATCCCATCTATAGCCTTGTATCTACATCCTTGTCATCAGTGCAGTCTTCTAACAGAAATTTGAAAGAGCGCACGCATACCAGTATGCGGACGCTCTGACAGCTCCAGCAGAACTTCACACTGAACAGCACACCCAGACAGCACGGACTCCGAGCAGGCAAAGTATGAGCATCACAACTCCATCGATGAGCTCCTTACCTGGACAGTGACTCTCTGCTGGGTCTCAGAGCTGCCAGAAATTGGGTGAGAGCAGGGCCGTTTTAATACATTGGTGGGCCCAGTGCACAGCCCTCAAGAGTGGGCCCCCCCTTCCCTTTCGGCACATTGTATAATGTGCTGAATTTGCCCCCACACTGTATCAAGAGCCCCAATACATACAGTAGTTACCTTATAACACTATTTCCACCATACAGCGATTACATATTACATAAAAACTGCACTAAACAAAACAGAAAGATATCACCAATGATACCATTACATAATACCGCCACATCATGACCCCTAACACTACAACCCTATAACAGAGTGCAGTTAAATCCAGTGACTCACCGGTGGCGTCTTCTCCGATCAGAGTCTGTCACCTTTTCTTTTTCTCTGGGCCACCTTGAAGTCTTCTCCTGGCTGTGAATCTTCTCTCCAGAATCTGCCAGACAAATATTTTAGGCTCCAACACATCCAGTAGTTAGGTCCCTTATACCCCTATACAGTAGTAACACCCCTCTGTACCCCTACAAAGTTACACCCCTCTGTGCCTCCATAGTTTTAAGGTGTCCCTGTAGTATATAGACCCTCATGTGCTCCTCTAGTTATATACAGTCCTGCTGTGCACTCCCCCATTAGTATATAGCCCCCCTGTGCACTCTCCCCAGTAGTATATAGCCCCCCCTGTGCTCTCCCACAATAGTATATAGCCCCCCTGTGCTCTCCCACAATAGTATATAGCCCCCCTGTGCTCTCCCTCAATAGTATATAGCCCCCCTGTGCTCTCCAATAGTATATAGACCCCTATGCTCTCCCACAATAGTATATAGCCCCCCTGTGCTCTCCCCCAATAGTATATAGCCCCCCTGTGCTCCCCCAATAGTATATAGCCCCCTGTGCTCTCCCCAAAAGTATATAGCCCCCCTGTGCTCTCCATAATATATAGCCCCCCTGTGCTCTCCCCCATAGTATATAGACCCCTGTGCTCCCCAATAGTATATAGCTCCCTGTGCTCCCCAATAGTATATAGCCCCCTGTGCTCCCCAATAGTATATAGCTCCCCTGTGCTCCCCCATAGTATATAGCCCCCTGTGCTCCCCCATAGTATATAGCCCCCTGTGCTCCCCCATAGTATATAGCCCCCTGTGCTGCCCAGTAGTATATAGCCCCCTGTGCTCCCCAGTAGTATATAGCTCCCCTGTGCTCCCCAGTAGTATATAGCTCCCCTGTGCTCCCCCATAGTTTATAGCTTCCCTGTGCTCCCCATAGTATATAGACCCCTGTGCTCCCCAGTAGTATATAGCTCCCCTGTGCTCCCCCATAGTATATAGCCCCCTGTGCTCCCCAATAGTATATAGCTCCCCTGTGCTCCCCCATAGTATATAGACCCCTGTGCTCCCCATAGTATATAGACCCCTGTGCTCCCCAGTAGTATATAGTCCCCTGTGCTTCCCCATAGTATATAGCTCCCCTGTGCTCCCCCATAGTATATAGCCCCCTGTGCTCCCCCATATCATATAACTTCCCTGTGCTCCCCCATAGTATATAGCTCCCTGTGCTCCCCCATAGTATATAGCTCCTCTGTGCTCCCCCATAGTATATAGCCCCCTGTGCTCCCCAATAGTATATAGCCCCCTGTGCTCCCCCATAGTATATAGCTCCACTGTGCTCCCCATAATATATAGCTCCCCTGTGCTCCCCCATAGTATATAGCTCCCCCATAGTATATAGCTCCCCTGTGCTCCCCGATAGTATATAGCTCCCCTGTGCTCCCCCATAGTATATCGCTCCCCTGTGCTCCCCCATAGTATAAAGCTCCCCTGTGCTCCCCCATAGTATATAGCTCCCCTGTGCTCCCCCATAGTATATAGCTCCCCTGTGCTCCCCCATAGTATATATCTCCCCTGTGCTCCCCCATAGTATATATCTCCCCTGTGCTCCCCAGTAGTATATAGCCCCCTGTGCTCCCCCATAGTATATAGCTCCCCTGTGCTCCCCAGTAGTATATAGCCCCCTGTGCTCCCCCATAGTATATAGCTCCCCTGTGCTCCCCCATAGTATATAGCTCCCCTGTGCTCCCCAGTAGTATATAGCTCCCCTGTGCTCCCCCATAGTATATAGCCCCCTGTGCTCCCCCATAGTATATAGCTCCCCTGTGCTCCCCCATAGTATATAGCCCCCTGTGCTCCCTCATTGTATATAGCTCCCTGTGCTCCCCAGTAGTATATAGCCCCCTGTGCTCCCCAGTAGTATATAGCCCCCTGTGCTCCCCCATAGTATATAGCCCCCTGTGCTCCCCCATAGTATATAGCCCCCTGTGCTCCCCCATAGTATATAGCCCCCTGTGCTCCCCAGTAGTATATAGCCCCCTGTGCTCCCCCATAGTATATAGCTCCCCTGTGCTCCCCAGTAGTATATAGCCCCCTGTGCTCCCCCATAGTGTATATAGCCCTCTGTGCTCCCCCATAGTATATAGCTCCCCTGTGCTCCCCAGTAGTATATAGCCCCCTGTGCTCCCCCATAGTGTATATAGCCCCCTGTGCTCCCCCATAGTATATAGCCCCCTGTGCCCCCCCAATAGTATATAGCCCCCTGTGCCCCCCATAGTATATAGCCCCCTGTGCTCCCCAATAGTATATAGCTCCCCCTCCCATACAACATTGAAAAAAAACAAACACTGTTACTCACCTGGGTCCACGCGTTCCTCTTCTCTTCCCTCTTGTGGCCGCACTTCCTGCTGTCACAAGAGGCTGCACTCCCCTTACCCTCGCGCCGACGCTCCAGTGACGTCGGGCGCTAGAGGGAGAGTGCGGCCTCTTGTGACCGCAGGAAGTGCGGCCACAAGAGTGACTGACAGGGAGGGAGCCAATGGCTCTCTCTCTGTCAGTGTCGCTGCTGCTGCAGCGCTGAAGCGCCGCAGCAGCAGCGGGCGGGCGGGGGCAGCGGCGGACGGGGGGGCCCTGCAGGGGGCGCCGTGGAGGGGTAAGTAGATTACCCATCCATGGCGCTCCACCCTGACAGGCTGGTGGCCGGGCCGTGTGCGACCGCATTGGTCGCACATAGCAACGGCCGGCCTGCTCGGGGGGGCCCCTTTAACCAGTGGGCCCGGTGCACGTGCACCATGTGCCCTCTGGTTAAAGCGGCCCTGGGTGAGAGGTGGAACGTTCCACCAATCTATGTATTATATCATCCGTATACATAAGCATAGAGATCATTCCTGATTATCAAGCTCTTCCTCATTGTACCAAAATCAGGCTGCAACAAGACATCTAGCGTGATGTAAATATTGTATATACAATCATCGAATCAAGTCATGCTAAGAAATATCTAAAATCAGCATCGAATAAAACAACTACATCTACAGATAATCATAGGACCTATGATATTCACAGACTGTGGACAAACGTTTATAAATCGATACCAAAAACCCTATTATATACACAACATCATTTCCCTACTAACTATATACTGGCTTTATGAACTTGGGATACTTACATAATTTATCTAATACCTACAATTTCATCTTGGCTATCAGTGCAAAGGGCCCGGCACAGGTAGCACAATTTGTCTCTTATGCTTAATGTTTACAACTTATGAATTTGACAGACTTTGTGCAATATTAGATACTGTTTTATTGTTTATATGTTTTTAATTATGTTCTTAATTATGTTTTTATTTTCTGATATTTAGGCATACAATAAACAACCAATCTTACCCCACACTACTATCTGTCTATAAGAGAACAACATTTATACGATTCCACTCATATTGATACACTCCACTACAGGGCTTCCCCGTTTGTAGCAGCTGTAAAATATGGGACGTGGGAATAAGGCCTAAGTCAAAAGGAAAATGATTTTACAGTATGGCATACAGCACCATCCTTCCCCCATTTAAAGGGAACCTGTCACCCCCCCGTGACGGGGTGACAGGCCCCCGACCCCCCGCTACAGCCCCCTATACTCACCTGATCCCGCCGGGTCCCGCTTCTGGATCTGGTCGGGTCACGGAGATATCAGCCGCTGCAGCCCGGCGCGCGCGCTGAGAGATGAGTCCAACGCTCATAGAGAATGACTCTCCTGTCATTCTCTATGAGCGTTGGACTCATCTCTCAGCGTGCGCCAGGCTGCAGCGGTTGATATCTCTGTGACCCGACCGGATCCAGAAGCGGGACCAGGCGGGATCAGGTGAGTATAGGGGGCTGTAGCCTGTCACCCCGGCATGGGGGGTGACAGGTTCCCTTTAATTTATACATTAAACCAGGGCTGCAGAGTCTGAAAAAATGGACTACGACTTCAGCTCTAAAATAATCTTTGAAAATTTTATAATTGAGTTTTCATATGAATTTTATAAATATTACTCATCAATATATATTATTTTTTTTTAATCTAACGACCTTTCCTCCATATATTAGTAATAAAGCACTGGCCCTATTATATAAGGGGGGTCGGGGAGATGTTGTCGCTCACTATTTGACAGTTTGTTTCTGAGCTGGAAGAGTCCATTGTGTCATCTGTGCTGTTCTCTTCCTGGATGCTGGATGACTGCATATGAGCTAGGGCTGGGCGGTATACCGCAAAAATACCGATACCGTCTCTGGCGTCGGTTAACCGACCTCAACTCTGCCAGGACGGTATCTGCGGTATTTCCCCCCTCCCTCCTCCTCCTCCTCACCGGCAGCCGCATGCTCTGCTCCCCTCTGTTAATCTTCCTGAGGAGGGAGACTGGAGATCTGACAGGCTGCGCACAGGCGTGCTGTGTGCTCAGTGCTGCTGCTGCTTCCGGGCGGCTCTGGAAGCTGCACGTGTGCCCTGCCTCCCCTCTCCCGTACATAAAGTGGCTGCTGGGGTCAGGTATGGGTCGGCACATCCTCCCCCCACCAGGCACCGCACTCTGTCCCGCACAGGAATCCTCGGCGTCCCGTTATCTTTTGGCAGTGCTGGAAGCAGCCGTGTGTGACGCTCTGCCGGCAGATATATGTGCTACAACACTGAGGTACGGGGGCAGAGGATTCCTGTGCAGGAGAGAAGAAAGGATATGCAAAGTAGCTGTGCAGGAGAGAGAGAGAGAGAGAGAGAGAGAGAGAGAGAGAGAGAGAGAGTGCGGTGCCCGGTGGAGCATGGAGGTGCCGACCTATACCTGACCCCAAGTGTATGTGCGGGAGAGGGGGTGGGGGGGTCCAGAACAGCTTGTGACTGGGGGCAGATATTGGGTAGAAAGAGATAGATAGATAGATAGATAGATAGGAGTCCTATCTATCTCTCTCTCTCTCTCTCTCTCTCTCTCCCTCTCTCTCTCCCTATCTATCTATCTCTCTATCTATCTATCTCTCTATCTATCTATCTATCTATCTCCTATCTATCTATCTATCTCTCTATCTATCTCTCTATCTATCTCTCTATCTATCTCTCTATCTATCTCTCTATCTATCTATCTATCTATCTCCTATCTATCTATCTCCTATCTATCTATCTCCTATCTATCTATCTATCTCCTATCTATCTCCTATCTATCTATCTCCTATCTATCTATCTCCTATCTATCTATCTCCTATCTATCTATCTCCTATCTATCTATCTATCTATCTATCTATCTCCTATCTATCTATCTCCTATCTATCTATCTATCTCCTATCTATCTCCTATCTATCTATCTCCTATCTATCTATCTCCTATCTATCTATCTATCTATCTATCTCCTATCTATCTATCTATCTCCTATCTATCTATCTATCTCTCTATCTATCTCTCTATCTATCTATCTCTCTATCTATCTCTCTATCTATCTCTCTATCTATCTCTCTATCTCCTATCTATCTATCTATCTATCTATCTATCTATCTCTCTATCTATCTATCTCTCTATCTATCTATCTATCTATCTATCTATCTATCTATCTCCTATCTATCTATCTCCTATCTATCTCCTATCTATCTATCTCCTATCTATCTCCTATCTATCTATCTATCTCCTATCTATCTATCTCCTATCTATCTCCTATCTATCTATCTCCTATCTATCTCCTATCTATCTATCTATCTATCTATCTCCTATCTATCTCTCTATCTATCTATCTCTCTATCTATCTCCTATCTATCTATCTCCTATCTATCTATCTATCTATCTATCTCCTATCTATCTCTCTATCTATCTATCTATCTATCTATCTATCTCCTATCTATCTCCTATCTATCTATCTATCTCCTATCTATCTATCTATCTATCTCCTATCTATCTATCTCCTATCTATCTATCTCCTATCTATCTCCTATCTATCTATCTATCTATCTATCTATCTATCTATCTATCTATCTCCTATCTATCTCCTATCTATCTATCTATCTCCTATCTATCTATCTCCTATCTATCTCCTATCTATCTATCTCCTATCTATCTCCTATCTATCTATCTATCTATCTATCTATCTATCTCCTATCTATCTCTCTATCTATCTATCTCTCTATCTATCTCCTATCTATCTATCTCCTACACAAACAACAAAAGTCCATGGCACCCGGGCAGTAAATAAGGAGAGTGGGTGCCACCCCTGCACTGTGGATCCTCGAGTGCAGAATATACACGTCCAAAATTAGGGTACCGGCACTCCAAATGAAGAATAAGTGTTTTATTTCAGCTCACAGGAACAAACTAGCCAAGGCTAGTTTGTTCCTGTGAGCTGAAATAAAACACTTATTCTTCATTTGGAGTGCCGGTACCCTAATTTTGGACGTGTGTGTGTATATATAATATTATATATATATATATATATATATATATATATATATACACACAAACACACGGAGAGACTTATCAAACATGCTCAGTTGCCCCCGGCAACCAGATTCCACCTTTCATTCCTCACAGACTCTTTGGAAAATGAAAAGTGGAATCTGATTGGTTGCTAGGGGCAACAGCCAGTTTCACTTAAACTCCCCACAGTATAAAGATAGATATAGCAAAAAATATAGGCAGCACAATAAACAAACTGTGGGTGCCAGCAGATGAATCTCAGACCTTGGATCAAGTCAGCTAGTAAAAAATACTCTGATGGTAATACAAACGTGAAAACTTGAATTTACTCCATAGAACAATGTGCAGCAAACTTCACAAGTAATATACAATGTTTTGGCATCTCCTATGCCATTTTCAAGTGCCACTTGAAAATGGTGTAGGAGGTGCCAAAATATTGTGTATTACTTGTGAAGTTTGCTGCACATTGTTCTATGGAGTAAACTCACGTTTGTATTACCATCAGAAAATGGGGTTTTCAAAGGGGTGTGGCTTTTAAAGGGGGCGTGTCATAATTATCGTTCAATTTATCGTTACCGCGGCTACATGTACGATAAACCGCGATATTGATTTAGGCCATTATCGCCCAGCCCTAATATGAGCAGCAGTGTAATATGAAGATATCCTGTGTATTATAGATAAGATGGAGGAAAAGCCATAAGTAGTGTAGCAGTAAACTACTGCAGTCAACGTGGTGTTTTCTCTCTGGGAGAAGATTGTGTGTTTTTCTTTAGTGTGCTATGGCTGCAGCAGGCTGTGTGCGTGCATGTGTGTGTGCAAGTTATGGCTGCAGCACGCTGTGTGTGTGCGCGCTATGGCTGCAGCTAGCTGTATGTGTGTGTGCTATGGCTGCAGCAGGCTGTTTGTGTGCAGGCTTGGACTGGCCGACAGGGGAATCCCCCTTTGGTGGGCCCCTAAACAGGAAGTGGGCCTCCCTGTCTAGAAGCTCCAGGATGACGTATACAGTTCCTGACAGAAGTTCTGTCGCTTATCCATGTTATGGAAACCAAAGCTTATAACCCGACTTAAAATTCATCCATTGGTTTGAGAAATGACTCATAAGAAAGCTGAAACCCTCCTAAATGAGGTTTTTCATTAACGAAAATAAATTTGCTTCACTGCTGAAATATTGATCATTTAATGAACACAGAAAGGTCAGATTTTTGCAAGACAAGTTTTGTCGCCCTGTCATATAATGCAGCCAATCCTAGTTTACAGCCTCACCTGTGCTCACTAATTGATTGGTTAATTAGTGGGTGTGTACAGGCCTGTATTTAGAGTTTATGCTGCCCTAGGTACTTTGCATGCTGAGGCGACCCCCCCCCGGCACTGGCTGGTTACATGCATGATATGTACCCTGGCACATGTGTGCTGCTCTGCTTGATGCCCGCTATTCTCAAACAGACGTGATGGAAAAAGGAAGGAGGCCCAGGACGTCTTAGGGTCCTATTACACCAACAGATTATCTGACAGATTTTTTTGAGCAAAAGCCCAGAATGGAATATAAACAGGGAACAGGTAATAATGGAAAGACTGAGATTCCGCGTCTTTTCAAATCCATTCCTGGCTTTGGCTTACAAAAATCTGTCAGATAATCTGTTGGTGTAATAAGGCCCTTAGTTTGGGGACCGCTTCTGTTCAGTGTCGGACTTGGGTACCTGGGGCCCACCAGAGGAAATGATCCTTGGGGCCCACCAATATAGAACCAGTGAGACACGACACGTTGACCCCGTCCTTTCCTGGATTCATCTGTATCTGTGACAAATCCCTTTTTCAGTCGATCTAAAACTCTCAGAACCCCCTCTATTTATACAGCTCTCAGGTTATGCTGGGAGTTGTAGTCTCTGAGAGGACAACCCTATAATAAATCACTGTGTGTAGAGGCTCCTGGTGGCTGCAATCTGTGAGTGACAACCATCAGCACTGAAGGTCCAGCAATACATCTGTCTACACTGTACTACAACTCCCAGCATATGCTGAGGACTGCAGACCATGCTGGGAGTTGTAATGCCTGCAGCTGTTGTAGTTGGGTGCTAGGTGCATTATACACTGGATGCTTTGTGGGAGATCAGAATACATAGATATGTGGGGGCTCAGTGCAGGGAAGTGACCCCAGAACATCACTAATAGGGGATAGGGGAAGATGCTGTTGTTCTATCCCCTATTAGTGCTGTTCTGGGGTCACTTCCCTACACTGAGCCCCCACATATCTATGTATTCTGATCTCCCACAAAGCATCCAGTGTATAGGACCCAACTACAACAGCTGCAGGCACTACAACTCCCAGTATGTACTGACAGTCTGCAGCCCTCAGCATATGCTGGGAGTTGTAGTGCCTGCAGCTGTTGTAGTTGGGTCCTAGTTTAAAAGTTTGCGCTAGTGTACTGTAGTGACTGCAGGGCTGTGTCAGTACACTACCGCAAACAATACACTGACCCAATGGTACACAGGCTCTGCACACTATAGAAGTGAGTACAGTGCAGTTACTAATGACTCACAGGTGACGTCTTCTCCGATTGGCGTCGCTCACTTTTTTGCTTTCTTCTCCATCTGGCGCAGCCATCATGAAGACTTCTCCGACCATAACTCGTCTGCAGGCGGGCAGCTGGGGTGACGGTGAGGGGGAGCAGCTAGGGGTGGCAGGGGCAGGGGAGAGGCTGGGGGGATGCAGAGGGAGAGGCTGGGGGGGATGCAGAGGGAGAGGCTGGGGGGTGCAGGGGGAGAGGCTGGGGGGTGCAGGAGGAGAGTCGGGGAGAGGCTGGGGGTGCAGGGGGAGAGGCTGGGGGGTGCAGAGGGAGAAGCTGGGGGGTTGTTAGGGGAAAGGCTGGGGGGTGCTGGGAGAGAGGCTGGGGGGGTGCAGGAGGAGAGGCAGGGGGGTGTAGGAGGAGAGACTGGGGGGGTGCAGAGGCAGAGAGGCTGGGGGGATGCTGGGGAAGAGGCTGGGGGGATGCTGGGGGAGAGACTGGGGGATGCTGGGGGAGAGGCTGGGGGGATGCTGGGGGAGAGGCTGGGGGGATGCAGAGGGAGAGGCTGGGGGGATGCAGAGGGAGAGGCTGGGGGGATGCAGAGGGAGAGGCTGGGGGGGTGCAGAGGGAGAGGCTGGGGGTTTGCTGGGGGAGAGGCTGGGGGGATGCTGGGGGAGAGGCTGGGGTGATACTGGGGGAAGAGGCAGCGGCCGGGGAGCAGAGGCAGGTGAGGTAGTCCGGGTTCGGTGAGCTTCCGCCGGGCACACACTGCCTCTATCACAGGCCGGAAGCTCACAGCTGCAGCCCCGCGGTGCACGAACTTCTCTCCTGTTCGGCGCGATGACGCCACGTGCGTCGCTGCCGAGCGGGAGAGAAGGACTGCGGGGCTGCAGCTGTGAGCTTCAGGCCTGTGATAGAGGCAGCGTATGCCCGCCGGAAGCTCACCAGAAGCTGCACATCCCCCAAACAGCACCGGACCACGGGTGCCTAGTGGCAAATACGGCCCTGGGTGTGTATAAAAAGAACTTCAGCACCCCAAACCTTCACTTGAACTGCAACTTGACCTCTGACAAAATGCCGAAAATCCGCCCTGCGACCAAAGCCCTGATTATCAAGAGGCTGAAGACCAGATCCACTGCAGAGGTGGCTGGCATCTTAAATGTGTATAAGCGTCAAGTACAAAGAATAAAAAAAGATTTGAAGAGACTGGAGATGTTTTTGACAAGCCCAGGTCCGGCAGACACCGCAAGAAAACTGCTCAGGAGGAACGTTTGTTGGTTCAAAAATCAAAAGCCAGCCCCTCTTCCACTGCAGCAGAGCTCCAACAGGCCTGGTCACCTCAAGTCCCTGTGTCAACTACAACAGTTTGTAGGATTCTTTCCGGAAATGGCCTCCATGGTGGAATCAGTGTCCAGAAGCCAGCACTAAATAAAAGGCTATTAAAAAACGTGTGGCATTTGCCAAGGCCCACAGCCTGCTAAGGTGATGGATGTTAGAAAAGTGGCAGAAGGTGGATTTCTCAGATGAATCTTCAGTTGAAATACACCACAGTGGCCGCAAATACTGCAGGAGACCTACTGGAGCCCCTATGGATTCAAGATACACCCAGACAACAGTTAAAGTATCACTGTCGTGAAATTTTTTTGCAGAAATTAATAGTACAGGCGATTTTAAGAAACTTTGTAATTGGGTTTATTAGCCGAAAAATGAATTTTTATCATGAAAAAGCAGTTTGAAGCTCTCCCTCTGTCTCCATTGTTCTCCTATGGAGAGAGAGAAATAAGAAACCAAAACAGGACAACAAAGAGTTAATTAAAAGCTACAACACAGGCTCTCTCCTCTGACAGTCACCACTGAGCTATCTGACAGCTGAATAGCCCTCTGAATAGCTCCCCTGCTGAGGAATGCTTTGTTCTCTGTTTTCTGCTGTTGACATTTCTGCTCCATCTCTTTTCCCCCCTCCCCTCTTCATAGAACAAACAGAGTGCGTCTGATTTAGGTCTCCTGATTCTGAGGAGTGGAAGACAGAAAGGAGAGGAGGGTGGGACCTGGGAAAAGGCTTTTTAAATGCAGATAATGGCATATTTGCCTAAGAAACCCAATTACAAAGTTTCTTAAAATCGCCTGGACTCTTGATTTGTGCAAAAAAAAAATTCACAACAGTGACTCTTTAAGTTTGGTGGTGGAAAGATCAAGGTCTGGGGTTACATTCAGTATGGCGGTGTGCAAAACATTTGAAAAGTGGAAGGCAATATCAATAGCCTAAAATATGAAGAAGTATTAGCTACCTCTTACGTTCCCAATCACAAAAAGGGTCACATTTTGCAGCAGGATGGTGCTCCATCTCATACATCCATCTGTACATCAGAGTTCCTCAAGGCAAAGAAGATCAAGGTGGTCCAGGACTGGCCAGCCCGGTCACAAGACATGAACACCATTGAGCATGTTTGGGGTGGGATGAAAGAGGAAGCTTGGAAGACAAAACCAAAGAATCTTGATGAAATCTGGGCGGCATTTAAGACTGAATTCTTTGCTATTCCTAAAAAGTTCATCAGCAAATTGTATGAATCATTGCTGAAACACATGGATGCCTTCCTATTAGGGATGTTCCGAACCGAGTTCGGTTCGGGTTCGTACGAACCCGAACCCTCGGTAATGATTCCCACTGTCTGCCCGCTCCGTGGAGCGGGCGGATTCAGCGGGAGGACCGCCTGGAAAACTAGGATACAGCCATAGCCATAGGCTGTATCCCAGTTTTCCAGGCGTTCCTCCCGCTGTATCTGCCCGCTCCACGGAGCGGGCAGACAGTGAGAGTCCGCTGCCGAGCGTTCGGGTTCATACGAACCCGAACTTCGGCAGGTTCGGACCATCCCTACTTCCTATTAAACATGGCTGTAATAGCACCACAACTTCATTCACCAATGTTATGAAATATATCTTTGTATTTGTAGTCAATTATTTTTTTTATTTTCACATTACTTTCTGTGGGCGACAAAACTTTTGTTTTGCCAAAATGTGACCTTTCTGTGTTCATTAAATAATTGATATTTCAGCAGTGAAGCAAATTTATTTTAGTTTAAAAAAAAACTCAGGAGGGTTTCTAAAACTAATGGATGAATTTTAAGTCAGGTTATAAGCTAAGTTTTCACAACATGGATAAGCGACAGAACTTCTGTCAGGGATTGTAATCCCTCCAACACTGCTGCACATGCCTTTCATCTGTTGGTACTATACAAATAAATATTACTATTACGTTGTTGTTGTTGTTATTATTATTACTTACTGCCTCTGTCTAGTAACCTGGGGTTTGATCATATATAGAGGCAGGGAGTGACTGGGGTGACAAGCAGCAACACAGAGAGTGCAGATTTAGTGCAGCTCCTCTCCTCCCCCTGGGACCCTCCGCCACCTTCTTCTCTCAGGCTGCTTCTATCTGCTCTATGTGCTGCTGCCGGCAGTCAGGACACAGGAGGAGAGGAGGTAGAGGGCCTGCAGCCTGCACAGTGTGGCCCTGGGGCTGAAAATCTGACAGCATGTGAGCTGCACCTGGTGCTCTTTCTGCACCAGAGGTAAATATGTGCACGTGGACATGAAGTATGTATGTGGTGTGAGTTTGTGTGTATGGTGCATGTCTGTGTATTATCTATGCGTATATGTAATATGCATTTGTTTAGATGTGTGTATTCTGCATGTGTGTGTGTGTACTATGTATGCATATAGGTAATTTCTTTATATCTGTATATGATGTTGTATATATTGGTCATATTTGTATGTAATATGTATGTACACGTTATGTGCACTCACTTGTAACTCCCCCTCCCACACCTAAACCTGCTGAGGACTCAGCTTACGGATGTCAATTCAGCACGGAGAGAGGAGACTTTTTAGCTTGTAGCTATTCAAGAGCTTGGAGACGCCTCTTTGACTCTTTGTACCAGAGAATAAAACATTTTCTATGCTATAGAAGCACAGACAAATATATTTTAGGTATCATGTGTCTTCTTGACCTAACAACATCTAACAGTGTCAGCAGTTGGGAACACACATTACAGCTGACAGATTCCCTTTAACCTTTTGAGAACCAGGTCCAAAATGACCCAGTGGACCACGCAATTTACATTTTTGCACTTTCATTTTTTCCTCCTCCCCTTCTAAGAGCTTTAGTACTTTCATTTTTCTATCTACAGGGCCATGTAGTGGCTTGTTTTTTTCAGTATTAGGTGTACTTTGTAATGGCGCCTTTCATTCTACCATAACATGTATGATGGAACCCCAAAAATATTATTTAGGAAAATATAAATTGGTGAAATTGGAAACAAAAATGCAACTCCCTGCCCCCCAGCTTCTCCCCCTGCCTGTCACCCCATCTTCTCCCCCTGCCCCCATCTGCTCCTCTGCCTGTCCCCACTGCTGCTCCCCCTGCCACCCCTGCTTCTCCCTTGCCCCCCAGCTGCTCTCCCTTCCCCCCAGCTTCTCCCCCTGCCTATCACCCCATCTTCTCCTGCCCCTTTGTCCTCCGCCTGTCCCCCCTTCTGCTCCCCCTGCCACCCCAGCTACTCCCCCTGCCCCCCATCTTCTCCCCCTGCCACCCCAGCTGCCTCATCTTTTCCCAGCCACCCTAGCTGCTCCCTCTGCCTCCCCAGACTCTCCCCCTGCCCCCCCCCCCTAGCTGCTCCACCTCACCGTCACCGCAGCTGCCCGCCTGCAGACGAGTTTTGGTCGGAGAAGTCTTCATGATGGCTGCGCCAGATGGAGAAGAAAGCAAAAAAGTGAGCGACGCCAAGAAGAGGTCACCTGTGAGTCATTAGAAACAGATTGCTGAACTTAGGGAGACCAGCCAAATGACAACACTGCCAGCTGCTAGTAAAAGTGCTCAATTGTCACGATAGGCAGGTGAGGACAAGACACGAGACAGTGGGCCCTATCTGCGCCCACCCACTGTCACCTGCCTACTTGCCTCGGTCGACCCTAAGCGGTCGCGGACAACCACGAAGACAATCCCTATACTGAATAGGTGCAAAACATAAAACGCAGACAGACAGACAAACACAAAGCGGAGAGTCAACTAGCCAAGTCAGAACCGAACGAGCAACGCAGTACAAAATCAGGAAGAAGCGGGTAGTCAAGGAACAGGCAAAAGGTCAGAATCCAGGCAAGGCGATATAGAAGGAACAGGGCAGAGTACAGGGAAGAACTGGGGAGCTGGGATCAGAACAACTAATAGCCAGCAAAGAGAGCTGACAGTGATTACACTTTATACTGGGTCAGGAGGCCGGACCAGCACATCATTGGTCCGACCTCCTGATCCCAGATATCTAGCAGCTGATCTGCTACAGACCGAGTGGCGGAGCGATCCGCCCCTCAGCCTGAGCATGATGCCATTCAGCTGCACAGGCTGTACGGCTGCCACGAGTGACTCGGAGCCGCGGCGTCCCTGGTTACCAGGGACGCCGTCGGGTCTCCGTGACGTCACCCGGCTCAGGCGGCCGCCTCGGCGCTGGGTCCCAGCGCCGACGGAAGAAGCCGGGACCGAGGAGGACGCCGCAGGAGCCCTGGCAGGTGAGTTTCTAACATTACCCCTCCCTCTATGAGGGGCCTCAGGACCCTTAATTAAAGGACCCGACTTGAGAGGGTTACATGAGTGAAATTGTCGAACAAGACGCGGCGCATGCATGTCCCTACTTGCAACCCAAGTGCGTTCTTCAGGACCAAATCCCCTCCAATGAACCAGGTACTGCAAAGAACTCTGGACCCAACGAGAATCCAGAATTCTCTCCACTTCGTACTCCAGCTCTCCTTGAACGACCAAGGGAGCAGGGAGGACAGATGGCAACACCGGATCAACATATCTCTTAAGCAGAGCTTTATGGAAAACATCATGGATCTTCATACTCTTGGGTAGTTGCAACTTAAAAGAAACTGGATTAATAATCCTAAGAATTACATAGGGACCAATGAATTTAGGCGACAGTTTACCGGATGGGGTTCTCAATCTCAAATTTCTGGTCGAGAGCCATACCTTATCCCCCACCTTGTAATCTGGGCCAGATATGCGTCTTTTATCAGATTGTTTTTTAGAACATTCTTGGGCTTTAACCAGGTTCTGCAGAGCCTGGGCCCAGACTGTGCACAGTCTTTTGTAGGTCTTTTCAGCGGATGGATTGATTGACTCGGCAGCATGAACGGAAGAGTACCTAGGGTTAAACCCGAAATTGCAAAAGAAAGGTGACATTTTTAGGGACTGATTTTCACGATTATTTAGTGCAAACTCAGCTAAAGGTAAATATTCCTTCCATTTGTCCTGAGAACCTGCAACAAAACATCTTAAAAACTGTTCTAATGACTGGTTTACTCTCTCAGTTTGCCCATTAGACTGAGGATGGAAAGCTGAGGAAAAAGACAAGGTTATACCCAGACGACCACAGAATTCTCTCCAGAATTTAGATACAAACTGTACCCCCCTATCAGACACAATATTTTCGGGCACCCCATGCAGGCGGAGAACATGATTAATAAATAGGGAAGCCAAACTACGTGCTGTAGGGAGTTTACTAAGAGGGATGAGATGACACATTTTAGAGAATCTATCAATGACCACCCAAATTACTGTTTTACCCTTGGATACTGGTAGATCAGTTATGAAATCCATAGAGATATGGGTCCAGGGTTTGGTAGGTACTGGCAAAGGTTGAAGAAGTCCCTCCGGCAATCTACGAGACACCTTAGACCTAGCACAGACCTCACATGCATCCACAAACAATTTTGTATCTCTGGCCCAAGATGGCCACCAATAATGACGAGCCAAAAGATATCTAGTTCCAGCAATGCCTGGATGACCTGCTAGTACAGAGCAATGAGTCTCTTCAAGCACTCTAAGGCGGAGGTTCAGGGGAACGAAGAGTTTATTTTCTGGGGTGTTTTTAGGGGCCATGGCTTGCGAGTCTATCACCTGAGCAGCCAGATCGGGCTGCAACATGGCTACCACCACCCCAGGGGATAAAATAGTCTCAGGGTCCTCTGTGGAAGTACTACTGCTATTGAAACTACGTGATAAAGCGTCTGCTCTTACATTCTTGGAGCCAGGTCTGAAGGTTACCTCAAAATCAAAGCGTGTGAAGAAGAGTGCCCATCTGGCCTGCCGAGGAGTAAGACGTTTAGCTTTATCTAGATACACAAGATTCTTATGATCAGTCAATACCTTAACCTTGTGTTTAGCCCCTTCTAAAAAATGCCTCCATTCGTCAAAGGCCCACTTTATAGCAAGAAGTTCTCTATTGCCTATGTCATAGTTACATTCCGCTCTAGAAAATTTTCTAGAAAAATAGGCTATGGGTTTGAGATTGGTGAGTGTATCTGAGCCTTGTGAGAGGACAACTCCCACCCCCACCTCTGAGGCATCCACCTCAACAATGAAAGGTTGCTCAAAATCTGGCTGAATCAATACTGGAGCCACTGAAAAACATCCTTTAAGTTTGTCGAAGGCCAGAACAGCTTCTGGAGTCCAATTTACCAAATCCGCTCCCTTTCTGGTCATATCAGTAAGAGGTTTAGCAATTACGGAGAAACCCTGAATAAACTTCCTATAATAATTAGCGAATCCCAAAAATCTCTGTAAGGCTTTAAGACTGTTGGGACGCTCCCATTTCTCAATGGCCGCTATTTTAAGGGGATCCATTTCAAAAGAATTGGAGGTGATTTTGTATCCCAAAAATGAGATCTCCTGAACACCGAATTGGCACTTCGACAACTTAGCAAACAAATGGTTTAATCTCAGTAGTTCCATCACTTTACGAACATGATAGATGTGGGAAGACCAATCAGGAGAGTAAATCAATATGTCGTCCAAGTACACCACTAAGAACCGACCTAAATATTCACGAAATACGTCATTCACAAAGTGTTGGAACACTGCAGGGGCATTACATAACCCAAAGGGCATTACACGGTATTCGAAGTGTCCCTCAGGGGTATTAAAGGCGGTCTTCCACTCATCCCCTTCCTTTATCCTAATCAGATTATAGGCTCCCCGAAGATCAATCTTGGAAAACCACTGAGCCCCTACAATCTGATTAAACAAATCCGGGATCAACGGAAGAGGGTGTTGGTTCTTAATAGTGATTTTATTTAACTCCCGATAATCAATGCAGGGACGTAGACCACCATCTTTCTTACCAACAAAGAAAAACCCTGCCCCTAGTGGAGAGCAGGAAGGACGAATATGACCTTTGCGTAAACTATCCTTGATATATTCACGCATAGCCTCCCTTTCAGTCCTAGATAAATTAAACATCCGACCTTTGGGATATCTAGACTCAGGAATTAAATCAATGGCACAATCGTATGGGCGATGAGGAGGTAATTCGTCCACTGATCTTTCGTCAAACACATCAGCAAAATCAGATAGGAATTCGGGGATCTCCCCTTCCAACAAAGAACATTCAGTTAAATGCAAAGAAATACAATGGGAAGCACACCCCGGTCCCCATTGGATGAGTTCCCTGTTTGACCAATCAAACACCGGGTTATGCTGAGTCAACCAGGGCAACCCCAAAATAATGTCTGAGGACAAATTATCCATAACCAAAAAATCAAGAAACTCAGAATGAATAGAACCTACTTTTACTTCAAGACGGGGGGTGATATATCTCACCTTACCCTGCGCCAGTGGTGTAAAGTCCGCCCCAGTGATACTCAGCGGGCACTTAAGCTGAAGTGGACATACTCCCAGACTGGACCAGAAACCAGAATTAATAAAATTAGCAGATGCCCCAGAATCGATATGGGCCGATCCTGAAATACTTCTTTCCCCTAAAGAAAGAGTAATAGGCACCATCAATTTGTTTTTTCTATCGAGCGGTACCTGTGTGCCTGAATGACCCCCTCGATAGTCATTCAGGCGCTGGAGTTTTCCGGCGGTGATCCAGGCCTGGAGGTACACTCCCGAACACGGTGTCCAGCTTTGCCACAGTATAGACATAGATTGTGCTGTAATCGATAGGCTCGCCTTGCCCTCGCATCCGTGGCTCCAAGTTGCATGGGTTCTTCTTGCGGAAATGACAGAGAAGGAGCAGGTTTAGGAGGAGAAAAGACAGAGGATGAGGATTTACAAGGATCAGTGATTAACTTCTCTCTACGTCTCTCCCGCATGCGCCTATCTACCCTGATAGCTAATGTCATGTTCTCTTCTAAGGACTCAGGAGGTGGGTATGCCACTAATAAGTCTTTTAACTGATCAGAGAGACCTACACGGAACTGGTACCGTAGTGCAGAGTCATTCCAACCGGATGGTATACACCACTGACGAAATTCTGCACAGTAGTCTTCCACTGGTCTTTTTCCCTGTTGTAGTGAGGTTAATTGGCGCTCAGCCACTGCAGTCCTGTCAGGGTCATCATATAGCAGGCCAAGAGCATAAAAAAAATAATCAACAGAACTTAACTCAATGGCGTTGGGAGGTAGAGAAAATGCCCATTCCTGTGGTGGTCCTTGCAGAAGGGACATGATAATTCCCACCTTTTGGTTCTCGTCCCCAGAGGAACGTGGACGTAACCGAAAAAATAATTTACATCCCTCCCTGAAGGTCCGAAAATCCTTTCTATCCCCCTTAAACTTTTCAGGGAGTTGTACTGGTGGTTCGGGTGGAGAGGGGGTCGTCATAGTCACCTGGCGGGGAGCAGCCTCCTGTTCCTGGACACGTTCCGCAAGTCCTTGGACCAACGTGTTCAGGTTCTGCATCTGCTCTACCAAGGTCTTAATGGGATCCATGATACCCCTCGGGAGACGTATAAATAATATTGGGCTGGCTATTCTGTCACGATAGGCAGGTGAGGACAAGACACGAGACAGTGGGCCCTATCTGCGCCCACCCACTGTCACCTGCCTACTTGCCTCGGTCGACCCTAAGCGGTCGCGGACAACCACGAAGACAATCCCTATACTGAATAGGTGCAAAACATAAAACGCAGACAGACAGACAAACACAAAGCGGAGAGTCAACTAGCCAAGTCAGAACCGAACGAGCAACGCAGTACAAAATCAGGAAGAAGCGGGTAGTCAAGGAACAGGCAAAAGGTCAGAATCCAGGCAAGGCGATATAGAAGGAACAGGGCAGAGTACAGGGAAGAACTGGGGAGCTGGGATCAGAACAACTAATAGCCAGCAAAGAGAGCTGACAGTGATTACACTTTATACTGGGTCAGGAGGCCGGACCAGCACATCATTGGTCCGACCTCCTGATCCCAGATATCTAGCAGCTGATCTGCTACAGACCGAGTGGCGGAGCGATCCGCCCCTCAGCCTGAGCATGATGCCATTCAGCTGCACAGGCTGTACGGCTGCCACGAGTGACTCGGAGCTCCGGTCTCGGTCTCCGTGACGTCACCCGGCTCAGGCGGCCGCCTCGGCGCTGGGTCCCAGCGCCGACGGAAGAAGCCGGGACCGAGGAGGACGCCGCAGGAGCCCTGGCAGGTGAGTTTCTAACATCAATGCAGTGAAGTCCTAGGTGCATTGCCCCCTGGGAAACATGAATATGCAAAAGAGGAGTCCGTGGAGCCTCATTAAAGAGTCTCAAAACACAGCACTAGCCAGATATCCCTCCGGGAAGTGAGTCATTAGTGACTGCACTGTAATCACTTCTATAGTGTGCAGAGCCTGTGTACCATTGGGTCAGTGTATTGTTTGCGGTAGTGTACTGACACAGCCCAGCGGTCACTACAGTACACTAGCGCAAACTTTTAAACTAGGACCCAACTACAACAGCTGCAAGCACTTCAACTCCCAGCATATGCTGAGGGCTGCAGACTGTCAGTACATGCTGGGAGTTGTAGTGCCTGCAGCTGTTGTAGTTGGGTCCTGGGTGCATTATACACTGGATGCTTTGTGGGAGATCAAAATACATAGATCTGTGGGGTCAGTGCAGGGACGTGACCCCAGAACAGCACTAATAGGGGATGGAACAAAAACATCCCCCCCTATCCCCTATTAGTGATGTTCTGGCGTCACTTCCCTGCACAGGCCTATGTATTCTTATATGCCACAAAGCATCCAGTGTATAATGCACCTAGGACCAAACTACAACAGCTGCAGGCACTACAACTCCCAGCATGTACTGACAGTCTGCAGCCCTTAGGATTTGATGGGAGTTGTAGTACAGTGTAGACAGGTGTATTGCTGGACCTTCAGGGCTGTTGGTTGTCCCCCACTGATTGCAGCCACCAGGAGACTCTGCACACAGTGATTTATTATAGTGTTGTCCTCTCAGAGACTACAACTCCCAGCATACCCTGAGAGCTGTATAAATAGAGGGGGTTCTGAGAGTTTTAGTTTGACTGAAAAAGGGATTTGTCACAGATACAGATGAATCCAGGAAAGGACGGGGTCAACGTGTCGTGTCTCACTGGTTCTTTATTGGTGGGCCCCAAGGATCATTTCCTCTGGTGGGCCCCAGGTACCCCAGTCCAACACTGGACAGAAGCGGTCCCCAAACTAAGTTGTCCCTGGCCTCCTTCCTTCCTCCATCACGTCTGTTTGATGAGAAGAGCGGGCATCAAGCACAGCGGCACACAAGTGCCATGGTATATATCATGCATGTAACCGGGGGGGGGGGGCGCCTCAGCATGCAAAGTGCCTAGGGCAGCATGAACTCTAAATACAGGCCTAGATCTATCACCTGCACAATGAGCGCAAGTAGGATGGAGCAATGGCTAGTAGAACTCTTGCATGTATGTGCATATCCCTGAATAAAAGGGGCACTCAAATCTTGAAGAAAGATCTTCTATGGCAAGGTTTATACCGACATCTGCAAGGTTTGTCAAAATTATTTTTCAAGTGACAGGGTCACACCAATCATAGCATCTCATAGCAACATAGACACCACCATAAACATACATTATATATATGTTGCAGGAAATTTATAAAATCAGGGATTTCATCAAATCCCTAAGGATTTGAATTACGTTTTGTGCATGTGTATGTGTGTACTAGTGTGTGTGTACTATCTATGCATAAGGGTAATGTGCATTTCATTATATGTGTGTATATATTGTGCATATTTGTATGTAATATGTATGTACACATTGGGGGAGATTTATGAAAGGGTGTAAAAATACACCTGGTGTAAACTGCCCCCAGCAACCAATTACAGCTCCTCATATTTTACCAGAGCTACAAGCTGAGCTGTGATTGGTTGCTGTGGGCAGTTTACACCAGGTGTATATTTACACCCTTTCATTAATCTCCCCTATTATGCTCACTAATTTGTAACTCCCCCTCCCATACCTAAACCTGCTGGGGACTCAGCATCCAAGTGTCATTTCAGCAGTGAGGAGCTTCTTTGACTTCTTTATTTATTCTTATTTAAGGTACCATGAGGGAGATTTATCAAACATGGTGTAAAGTAAAACTGTCAACTGATTCCACCATTCATTCCTCATAGACTCTTTAAAAATTGAAATCTGATTGGTTGCTAGGGGCAACAGAGCCAGTTTAACTTTACACTGTGTTTGATAAATCTCCTCCCATGTGTCTTCTTGACGTAACAGCATCTAACAGTGTCAGCAGTATGGAACATGAATTACAGCTGACAGATTCCCTTAAGAAGTCTTGTGAAATTAACAAATGACAGGCAGGCAGGGGGGTGCGTGAAGATAATAAAGAAAGTATACTTACCAGGCCCTGTGCCCTGTAGCGCTGCTCTTTGGTCTTTCTCACAGCTGCCAGAAGTCATTTTCGCCTGATTTGGTGTACGTCTGAGCTTTGGCTTCTCCAGCTGCAATGTCACAGAGCCAAAAGAGAGAGAGCGGGGGCGCCTCCTGGTGTAATAAGTTTTGGGAGTAAATACCGATACATAGGGGTACTGGATTGCACTCACCTAGAAGAGTTGTGCAAAAATTAGGCAAAACTCTATACAGCACATACAGCGAAAGAAGCACCGCAGCTCCTGCCGGGGTACATCAGAAGAGACGTACTGGAGACAATCTTGTATCAAGCCTCAGCGGGCTATTGGACCATGGTGTCCCGACTTGGTGTGGGCGCAGATGCTCAGGGAACCACAGTATGACGTGGTTAGTACAGATAATAAAGATCTATTCTAGTCACAACGTGTTTCGGCCGCCAAGTGCAAGGGGGCCTTTCTCAAGTTAGCACATAGTCACAAATGAACAGATTAAATAACATACTATACCATACAATATCGGAGGACTTCCGAGTTAGGAGAATTCAACCGTAAGATGTTGCACATGGACAGTTAGTAGCGGTAATCAACATGTGTAAACACAAATAACTAATACAAAAAACTGTAGTGTAGTGTATAACTTACAGTTTGCACGTTCTATGGCTGCAGCAGGCTGTGTACAGTATGTGTGTGTGTGAGCGCTATGGCTGCAGCAGGTAGTGTGGGTATGCTATGGCTGCAGGAGGCTGTGTGTGTGCTATGGCTGCAGGAGGCTTTGTGTGTGTTATAGCTGCAGCAGGCTGTGTGGGGACTATGGCTGCAGCAGGTTTTGTGTGTGTGGGCTATAGCTGCTGCAGCAGGCTGTGTGTGTGTGCGTGCGCACGCGTGCTATGGCTGCAGCAGGCTGTGTGTGTGTGTGTGTGTGTGTGTGTGCTTGCTATGGCTGCAGCAGGGTGTGTGTGAGTGTGAGCTATGGCTGCAGCAGACTGTGTGTATGCTTTGGCTGCAGGACGCTGTGTGTGTGCTATGGCTGCAATAGGCTTTGTGCGTGTTATGGCTGCAGCAGGCTGGGGGGGCTATGGCTGCAGCAGGTTTTGTGTGTGTGTTTGGGCTATGGCTGCTGCAGCAGGCTTTGTGTGTGTGTTTGTGTGCACGCTATGGCTGCAGCAGGCTGTGTGTGTATGCGCATTATGGTTGCAGTAGGCTGTGTGTGGGTGTGTGTGTTATGGCTGCAGCAGGCTGTATGTGTGTGTGTATGTGTGTTATGGCTGCAGCAGGCTGTGTGTGTGTGTGTGTGTGTGTGTGTGCACCACAGCTGCAGCAGGCTGTGTGTTAGAGTCAGAAATTAAAGGTGTATTCTGGGCAGCAGTGAAAAATCCCATAGTGCAGCGCCACGGCTCATGTTCCCCGGCCCACTCAGAAATGCCCACTCAGCCAATCAGTGAGTGAGACAGGGCACAGCTGCAGTCCCTGACTGGCAGAGTGGGTAGTTCCTGTGGGGCTGCAAAGATTCAGGAGCCCTGATGGACAGCTGATAAATCTGTGTCTGACTTCTATATCACTATGACCCTTCTATATCACCATGGTTGACCTCTCTATATCACTATGGCTGACCTCTGTATCACTATTGATGACTTCTTTATATCACTATGTCTGACCTCTATATATCACTATCAGCCTAGATTTTTTGAATAAATTTGATTTTTTTTGTGAAAATCTTAAATTCTATTTTCACAAAAAAATCAATGGATGCGGGCAGCGGATGCACAGTCAGGGGCGGGCAATGCGGACGGCATATGCACAGGCAGGTGGGGGATGCGGGCAGCCTCCAGCACCTGAGGCAGAGTCTGGGGAGGGAGAGCGCATAGCAGCGTAGTCCCTAGTCTCTGGAGGAGGAGGCCATCACTCTCTTCAGTCTCTGGAGTTTGGGTGACTGGGGCAGAGATGGTAGCTTCGCTGCGGGTCTTGGAGCTGTATAGCAGGTTTGGAGGTCTGCACTGCGACGCTACCATCTCTGCCCCAATCACCCGAACTCAGCTGCCCCTGCGGCAGCCTTCTCCTCCAGAGACCGGGGACCTCCATGTGCGTCTGGGAGGGTGCCTGGGGTGAGAGAAGGAGGAGGTGTGTTCCTAGGTGGAGTGGGAGGGGGAGGTGGGTATACTGGGTATGTGCCCTCCTGCCCCAGTCACCCCCAGTCTGCCCCAGCTTCTCCACAGTCTGTATCCCCCCTGTTTCAGTTGTCCACTCTTCTTTGTGATGCACCCCATGACTCCTAGCTATGCCCCTGCTCCTTATCTGTCCCTGTACTACTACTACTACACCCCTCATCTGTACTTCTATTACATCCCTAATACTGTACTACCTGTACTACTACACCCCTCATCCACTATACCTCCACTACTAGACCTTACCTAGATGGATGCACAAAGAAAGTCTCCTATGCTATATGGGGGCACATATTTAGCAAAACTACATATATGGGGTGCAGAGGAGGCTTGTCTACTACATGGGGGCATAGAGAGAGCTCTGTTACACTGGGAAGCAATACATTTGTTGCCTTAAACATAATTAAACTAGTATATGATGCTGTAAGGAGAAAAATGTTCTGTTCATTTAGCAACAAAAAAAAATTTGAGATTTAAATCAAGAATCGTCCAAAAAATTTTAAAACTCGAGATTTTATTTTTTGGCTATATCACCCAGCCCTAGACTGACCTCTATATCACTATGGCTGACCCCTCCATATTACTATGGCGGACCCCTCTATATTACAGGTATCTGGCATTGTTAGCAGTGTTTCTTTGTTTATGGTGAATATTCAGTTGGAAACATAGAAGATTGTCAGCAGAAAAGACCACCTGCTCCATCTAGTCTAGTTGTTCAGAACTCAGGTATTGGTAAATGAATAAAATTACACCACTTTGTACACCACTTTGGGTTCAAAATGCAATGTAAAAGCTGGAAAATTTCTGCCCATACAATATTGTTAGCCAGAGGTATGCCAGGAGAGTGTCCTTTGAACTTATTCAATGGTGCACCTTTGCCTCATCTCTATACCATTTCCATGAAAGTTGGACTTAAAGGGGTTATCCAGCGCTACAAAAACATGGCCACTTTCTTCCAGAGATAGCCCCACTCTTATCTCCAGCTTGGGTGGGGTTTTGCTGCTTAGTTCCATTAAAGTGAATAGAGCTTAATTGCAAACCGCACCTGAACTGGAGACACGAGTTGTGTTGTCTCTGAAAGAAAGTGGCCATGTTTTTGTATCAATGGATAACCCCTTTAATGGCAATACTAGCTGATGACTTCCAGATGGTATTGTGAACAGTGAGATAAAATCTTAAAGGGGTAGTTCAGCAAAAATTAGGCGAAGTCAGGAATGAAGCCATGAGTCCTCACTGGGAGAAATGAGAAACCAATGCACCGAATGGAATGGAATGGATATATCTTAAGAATCTGCATCAGAACGCATCTGCATCAGAATCTGCATCAGAACGCATAGAATCTGCATCAGAACCAGGGGCGTAACTAGAAATGGCTGGGCCCCATAGCAAACTTTTGATTGGGGCCCCCCCGCCCCACCCCCTCTCGATCGACCACTACGCCATCAACACACTCAGCTCTACACAGGTTCTGTACACCATATAAATTACAGTACAGTTACATCAGGTGACTTACAGGAGACGTCTTCTCTGATCGGAGTTCTTCCCTTTTCATTTTCTTTTCCATCTGCCCTGGGCCGTTATGAGAACCTCTCCGGGCCACGAATCCACAGAATCTGCCAGACAGACATATTAGGCTCCACACACATTAGTCACCATCCTCATCTCTACCAACTGCACATCTGTATTTGCCCCTTTACACCCACATTTAGTGGGCAGGCTGACTCTATGTGATCCCATTTTAGTATATGGCCCTCCTCTCTGTCGCCCCTCCTTATAGATAGCTTCTTTATGTTGCCCCCCCGCTGTCCCCCTTATAGATGCCCCCCTATGTTGTCCCCTTATAGATGGTCCCCTATGTTGCCCCACCTATAGATGGCCCCCTCTTCCCCTATATTGTCCCCTTATAGATGGCCCCCTTTCCCCCTTTATTGTCCCCTTATAGATGTTCCCCTCTCCCCCAATGTTGTACGTTTATATCCCCCTCTCCCCCTATGTTCTCCCCTTATAGATGGCCTGCTCTCCCACTATGGTGTCCCCCCCTTATAGATGGCCCTCTCTCCCCCCTTATAGATGCCCCCTTCTCTTCTCCCCCTTCCTTATAGATGCCCCCTTCTCTTCTCCCCCCCCTTCCTTATAGATGCCCACTCCTCTTCTCCCCCCCCCTTCCTTATAGATGCCCCCTTCTCTCCTCCCCCCTTCCTTATAGATGCCCCCTTCTCTCCCCCCCTTCCTTATAGATGCCCCCTTCTCTTCTCCCCCCTTCCTTATAGATGCCCCCTTCTCTCCCCCCCTTCCTTATAGATGCCCCTTCTCTTCTCCCCCCCTTCCTTACAGATGCCCCCTTCTCCCCCCCCCTTCCTTACAGATGCCCCCTTCTCCCCCCCCTTCCTTATAGATGCCCCCTTCTCTTCTCCCCCTTCCTTATAGATGCCCCCTTCTCTTCTCCCCCTTCCTTATAGATGCCCCCTTCTCTTCTCCCCCCTTCCTTATAGATGCCCCCTTCTCTTCTCCCCCCTTCCTTATAGATGCCCCCTCTCTTCTCCCCCCCTTCCTTACAGATGCCCCCTTCCCTCCCCCCTTCCTTACAGATGCCCCCTCCCCCCCCCCTTCCTTATAGATGCCCCCTTCTCCCCCCCCCCTTCCTTATAGATGCCCCCTTCTCTTCCCCTCCCCTTCCTTATAGATGCCCCCTTCCCCCCCCCCGTCCTAGGAAAGCAAGTTTAAACAAAAGAAAAAAAACTCACCTAACAACACGCTCCCCCGTCGAGCCTTTTTCCTGTCACCCCGTCTGATGCGCGGCTGCCGTCTGATGCCGCGTCCTAGCCCCGGCAGCGCGCGTATCATACAGTTCTGTGTGGGCCTGTGGCCGCGACTTCCGGCACATGTCTCTGTGCCGGAAGTCGCGGGCGCAGCACAAGCCCACACAGAACTCTATGATACGCGCGCTGCCGGGGCTAGGACGCGGCATCAGACGGCAGCCGCGCATCAGACAGGGGGTGACAGGAGCGCTGTGGACCGGTCCTGTGCTCCTCCTGGCCCAGTCACTCCTTTTCCCTATGGTTGGGGAAAGGAGTCTCCGGGTCGGGAGGAGCATGGGACCGGCCCCCGGCTACAGCACCCGGGAGGCATGCTCAGCCGCCGGGTGCTGCATGATATGTAAGCTCCAGGGGCCCGCGTCACAGGCCCCCTGATGCGGCGGGGCCCCGTAGCAGCCGCTACGGCTGCTACGGCGGTAGTTCCGCCAGTGATCAGAACGCATACAGGTACATAACAGCAGGTCCGTATGTACAAACCTACTCATGTCTAATTTTCAAAACTTGTCATATTCCACAGGGCAATTTTACAGGAATCTTACAAGTGTCACATAAGGAACACATGACAAAAGAATTTAGCATAATCATCAAACCCTTAGGGGGCATTCACACAATCTCTGCAATATGTCCGTTGCACAGACAGTGTCCTGTAGAATGGATCTCAGAGCTCCCAGCATCCAGATTAATTATGTCAGGAGCTCCAAAACCATTTGAAAGTTTATGCTAGTGTACTGGCACAGCCGCGTGGCTGCTTGTGTTGAAGGGGCAACATGAGCAGCCACGCGGCTGTGTCACTGTCAGTACACTAACCTAAACTTTAACTTTCAACTGCTGCCACTGCTAGAAGTGTAAAGATAACGGTATACATTTATTTTAACACTTAGGGGACACAGTGATTTTTAATGTATGCATTTTCATTTTTCATTCCTCACATTCAAAAATTCATAACTTTTTCATTTTTCCATAACAAAAATCATAGTTACATTGTAATGACAACTTTTTTCCTTAAAATGCAAAAAAATTGTTTGTGAGGTAAAACTTAAAGAAAATAAGTATTTTTGTTAATTTTGGGGGCTTTACAGTTAGGCTATGTTCACACAACGTTTTTTGCCTGTCCATTTAAAATTACGTACGTCATTTCGCTGTTTGGCTGTGTACGTAAAGCACCACAACCCCCCGACGGAAGGCATTTTTTCCCGAGTTGGGATCCGTCGCGATTCTGGAAAATACTGGTCTCAGCTTATGGGTTGCCCATCAGCCAATCAGTGACTGCAGCAGCGTTCCACTCTACTCACTAATTTGCTGAAAGGGCAGCCCATCAACCAAGTTGTGATACTGCTGCCAAAAGATCCAGTTGGGAGACGACTTCAGGGCCTAGCTAGCCCACAGGGACTAAGTGGACTAGCACATTACTCCACAACTGAAATTTACTTCTCTTGAAATATATTCATATAGACCATACTAACCATATCCAAATACATCAGTACACTACAACTGATAACTGGAGTAGGCTATCTGAGGTGAGCCCCACCTGGATTAAAGGAGACGCCTGCACCAGGCAATCTCTTAGATATAAAGACAGGCTTTTTGTGAGAGCCTAGCTAGTTTGCCTATCTTGCATAAAATTACTTGTAACTACAAATTATATTTAAGATTTTTTCCTAAAGTTTTTATGTTAATCCAACAATAAAAGTAAAGTTTTACCTATACTTACTTGTCAACCACAGTAGTCAATTCTCTTTTCTCCTTTTCTGTTGCCCAAGTGGAATGACAGTTACCCTTTAAAGAAAAATGGAGATTATATTTAATCCATTAACACAAATGTTCAACAGAATATGTACTACCCTGAATTTGTAGTTTTTAAAATATCCCATGTATGGCCTGGGTGTGCTGCTTAGGACACATACAGGCATCAGAAATAATGGTCCATTCTGTGGATTTTGAGGACGTCTTTTAATTAGAGCAAAAGAGCTTCCTTCTGTGATCACAAAGCTATTTTCCAGCTCTCACACTCTCACACTATTTGATTAGCAGTGGCTGCTGAACTTGGATAAAGCTCTAAGGTTGTCTGGAAAACATGGATACAGCCAATGACTATATCCATGATTTCCACATAGCCTTAGGGCTTTATCTAACTTCAGCAGCCACCGCTAATCAGATGCCGAAAGTTCGGGTTCGGATCGACTCGAGCATGCATGAGGTTTGCTCATCTCTAATTATAACCTATAGAGGGGGGAGGGGCTGAGGGAGATGAGTGAGCAGGAAGAGGAGAGCCCTGCAGTTTGAAGACTGGGCACAGAAAAGCTGGATTCACAGGTCAGACTGCTCAGTGCTGGCCAAGGAAATTGGTGGGGTAAGATTGCAGGATGTTGTGCTGTGTCAGCTTTTATACTGCAAACTGCCATGGCTGGTTATCTACTCTTCCTGTTCACTCATCCCCCTTGGCCCCTCCGCCCTTCATAGGTCATAATGGACACAACAAACCCATATTCATGATCAATCAGGGTAACAGTGGTCAGACACTCCCCAATCAATTATGTTCTATTTTTTTTCTGGTTGACAGGGTTGTGTTAGGGCTTGTTTTTGGTGGGACAAGTTATAGTTGTAGTTTATTGGTGCTTTTATGCAGAACATACTTTTTGATCATTTTTAATAAATTTGTGTGTATGGCGTTCATCATGCAATATAATTGAATACTGCTACCCCAAAATATATAACTTACTAATAAAGTGTTATCACTAATTGTACTGCCTTTAATTGGCTATTCCACGCGTTGCCCCTAACAAGAAGTATAGGACTATAAAATATGTATTGTCTCCAGTTCCCAATCTTTTCCCTCTCTCCATCATCCTCTGGTGTCACAGGAGGCTTAACAGGATCCTGTCTCTAAACTCTAGCTCTACTTTCTTGTCACGGCCGCGGCGGCATCTCGTGCTCCGGGCCGCCGCCGCGACCTCTCCATGCAGCCGCCGGGGTCCATGTGCAGGGACCCGGCGCTGCTACTAGTTCGGCCCCGGGGGGCGCCTTACCTCGCCCCGCTCCTGTCACCCGCTGTGCCGGCCGGCGCGCGCGTCCCCGCCTCCTAGGGCGCGTGCGCGACGGCTGTCTCAGATTTAAAGGGGAATTCTGCCCCTAATTGGTTGCTGCACATCACACTCTCCTATAAATTCCAGCCCTGCCCCACTACAGGTGTTGGAGCCTCTACATGCTTACCATAGCGTTTGGCCCAGCTCCCTGTTGTTACTGACCTCAGTCCTTGTTCCTAGTCCCTGTCCACTGTCCCGGTCCCTGGTCCCTGTCCTCTGCTTTACCATTGTTCCTGAGCTCTGCTTGCCACCTGCGGTTATGCCTACAGACCTCTGTCTGCATTACCATCTGCCTACTGCTCCTGCCACGCCTCGCCTGCTGTCACTAGCAACCAAGCCAGGGGTAGCGACCTGGGGGTCGCCTGCCGCAGCAAGTCCATCCTGCCTTGCGGCCCCTTAGACTCCGCTCCCTGGTGCGGTTACCACCATTGCTAGTGACATTTCAGTGGATCCATGACTCCAGGCATTACAGTAGGCTCCAACCATGGATCCCGGCGAGGTGCCTGATATCCGCGACATAGCCCGAGTGGTCGCCCCAACAGGCTCAACAAATCCAGCAACAGTCGCAGCAGATCCAGCAACTCACTGCCGCCTTACAGCAGCATACTATAGCCCAGAGCACACCACCTCCTGCTGCTTCTTCAACACTTCGACTGGCTCTCCCCAGCAAATACGGTGGTGACTCCAAGTTGTGTGGAGGATTCCTGACTCAATGCACCATGCATATTGAACTCTTAAGTAGTCAGTTTTCCACCGAGCGCTCTAAAGTGGCTTTCATCATCAGCCTATTGGAGGGTAGAGCTCTGGCTTGGGCCACGCCGCTGTGGGACCGAGATGACCCTGCTGCTGCCAATCTCCGAACCTTCCTGGCCGAGTTTCGCTCCGTCTTTGAGGAACCTGCCCGTGCGTCTTCGGCTGAGACTGCTCTACTCAATCTCTCACAAGGGAGTTCCTCTGTTGGCGACTACGACATCCAGTTCCGCACCCTGGCAGCGGAATTAGACTGGAATGAGGCCGCCCTAATAGCCACCTTCAAGAAGGGCCTGTCCAGTCGGGTGAGAGACGTGCTTTCCGCCCGAGACCTACCTACCTCCCTGAACGAACTCATCCTACTGGCCACCAGGGTCGATACTCGTTTTTCTGAGAGAGAGGAAGAGGTCTGGCATGAACGGCGACTAAGCCTGTCCCGTCGCCATCACCAGCTGGCGCCGGGCTTCCGGAATCCTGATGTTCCGGTGTCCCACCCGACTCCGGAGATTCCTATGCAGGTGGAACGGGCTCACCTGACGCCTGATGAGAGAATTCGTCGTCTAGAGCTGAATCTCTGCCTCTACTGCGGTGGTGCGGATCACTTTCGGCTGAGATGTCCCCAACGTCCTCAAGCGTCCGGGAAACGACAGCACCTAGGTCTGGTGGGAGAGGCCTCCCTAAGTGTGAATGCCACCTCTCCAAGGTTGTCTGTGCCAGTTTCCATCCAGACACCCACAGTACAAAATCACCAGACTACTGCCTTTCTCGATTCTGGGTCAGCAGGCAGTTTTATTGCAGCTACATTGGTCCAAAGATGGCGGCTACCCGTGACCCAACTAGACAGACCCCTGACGATCTCCTCGGTCACGGGCGAGATTCTTACCGACCATGTGCACTACCAGACCGCACCTCTAGTCCTCCAGGTGGGCACTTCACATCAGGAAAAGATCTCCTTCTACGTCCTGCCCCATTCTTCTTCCACCATCCTGTCGCAGCAAGTCCATCCCGCCTTGCGGCGGGCTCTGGTGAAAACCAGCGGCCCCTTAGACTCCGCTCCCTGGTGCGGTTACCACCATCGCTAGTGACAGTTCAGTGGATCCACGACTCCAGGCATTACATTTCTTAATGAGAGATTTATCTGACAGATTTTCGAAGCCAGAGCCAGACTATATTCAGAGCACAGGTCATAAAGGAAAGACTTTTTTAAAGAATGTAAAGAATTTTTAACTCTTCTCAAATCCATCCCTGGCTTTGGCTTAAAAAATCTGTCAGATAAATCTCTCTGTGTAAACGCACTGTTAATGAAAGAGAAGACAGGGAGTGAGTAAAGCAGGTGTTTCAACTTACTGATTGTGCGATAGTCTGCTGTGAAGTAAGATATTCTGCCACAGCTTTGGTTGGGGAACTAGCAGGAGTGCTGTGGGAGGAGAGTAGGCAGGGTGGGAACACTATGATGGAGAGCTGAGAGACAGCAATGCAATCTGGGAATTGTACTGAGCAATGCTCAAGCAGAAAGTTGAAGATGGATTTTAAGATCCTAAAGCAAATAGATATTTTGGTACTGAGGCAGAAAAGTAAACAATGTTATATGCCCCTGCACGTGCACGCTTTGCGGGGTTGGCGGTCGCTGACCGACACGGTGTGGAGTTAGCGTAGGGACCCGTGTGGACCAGAGGACCTGCGCGGTGGTACACGGGGCAATATGGCTTGATCAATTCATATACAGACACTCTGGTGTTGATTTTTAATATGGGCCTAGCGGCATTAGTATCAGCCATAGATGGGATGTGCAGCGGTTCCATTCTCTCCAGTTCGTGTTTTACAGTTCTCCCTCTCTGAACAGCTAGCACTCCTTTATAAGACCCACATGACCAGAATTGGCAGGATGTGCCTGTGCTCACATGTCTGGACCCTATGTCTTCCCCATTCTGTGAGAGCAGCAATGGTAAGTGTAATACCATATCCATACTTGTGTCGTTTGGGGGCAGCCTTCCCCGCCGGTGGTGCTGGCTGGGTTTTGGTGGGGCTTTTTGGGTCTGGTCCTGTGACATTGGGGTTGCAGGGCCGTTCCATGGCCTCCCTTCCCTGCACGTGCACGCTTTGCGGGGTTGGCGGTCGCTGACCGACACGGTGTGGAGTTAGCGTAGGGACCCGTGTGGACCAGAGGACCTGCGCGGTGGTACACGGGGCAATATGGCTTGAACAATTCATATACAGACACTCTGGTGTTGATTTTTAATATAGGCCTAGCGGCATTAGTATCAGCCATAGATGGGATGTGCAGCGGTTCCATTCTCTCCAGTTCATGTTTACTTTTTACCTGATGTCACAGTACCCTTTAATTTATTTGATTTTGTGATATAATCTGTATATTTTTTTTATGTTTTTCTTCATTTGCATAATATAATGAAATTAAAAAGAATATTTTGATCGCCTTTTTCTGACAGCCATATCCTTTTCTATTTTCTCTAATACTGTTTAGTATAGACTGTCAATTACATATAAATGCGGCAATCGGTTATGCAACATCAATACGGTTAAACCACCAAGACCAGTCCTATAACAGACCTTTGCAGCGGCAGCAGGAATGCGTCTGTGATTGACCAATGGCTTCCGCCGCCAATTTCTTGGGACCTCCTTATGAGCCCAAAGAATCACCATAACGTACCTGTAAGCCATATTGCGCAAAGTCTCCCAGGGGTTAAAAATGTCAACAAGACTGTTTTTACATTATAAGCTTACTATAAGGCTCACACATAGGGGGACATGTATCATCCGGCGTACAGATGATTTTAGTCGGAAAGTGCCGATTTGCGCATTATTTTATTCGCAAATGGCCGATTTGCAAATAAAATATTAGCAAATCATCACTTTCCGCCGAGTACGCTGGGGGGCGGGGAGGGGGTGTGAAGGGGCGGAACGGAGGGCGCGGACTCAGAGTCCGCGCGATTCACCATCCGTTCCGCCAAAAGATACGCTGAAAACCTACTCCAGTCCTCAGCTGGCGTAGGTTTTCGGCGGTGCGCACCAGAGCGCACGGGATTTATGTAGAGGCAGTCCGCCTCTACATAAATCCCCGTAGCGCTGGAGATGCTGGGACATTTTTAAGTGCGGCGTAAAAAACGCCGGACTTAATAAATGTCCCCCACAGTATTTCTGTCAGTCTTTTTTTCAACCAAAACCAGGAGTGCAATAAAAACACAAAAACTATGCAAATCTTCCCATTATAATTTTGCCCTGTCAGTTCCACACCTGATTTTTGTTAAAAAAAATACTGAACAAAAGAGTTATGGAAATACTATGTGTGAACATGTGAGCCCAAAAGTGCACCTTTCAGTGTTGATATTGAAAAGCTCATTTTAAAGAAGTCAATGATAACAAGAAGTATAATAGTAATAAGAAAAAAATACTTAGATAAACCTTTCGAATAGGTAAAATGTATTTCATAATAAATGTGATGTTATGTACACTGTATTTGAACAATCTTGAAGCAATGAATTGTATATATTCTCTCATAACTCCCACACAGCTGTGAAGGTGATTTACATTATTGTGCGTAAGTCAAAGAGACCAAGGGCACAGAAGAAAAAATATTTTATGAGAAACTGCAGAAAGAGTCTACAAAATGCACCAGCTGAGGATTTCTCATAGCATACACATAGCATAGCATTCTATTGTTTGCTTAAGATATTGTGGAATCACAGTAGTCAAATGTAGTTTTAAACACATGTATCTTACATTGCACAACATTAACAGTGTTTTCATTGTATGCCCATTGGGGAAGAGAGTTTACTACTGTGGGAAATCTCAGTTTCTAAAGGCATTTGGAGTATCCCTTGGACACAGAAGGACTGAATCAAAGAAATGTTCTTTACCAACTCTAGATCCAGAGTGATAACATAATTGATATCACATACTCAGAAAACTCCATAGGGTCTTGAAATCCAGTCTTATCACTAACATTTTACAATATTTATATGGAGTTTTTTTTTTCTGCTAGACTCCATAGTAAATATTGCTCACTATTTTAAAGTATTGTTCTTAGTTTAAAAACCCTGTTTTCCAATTTCCAGTTAAATAATGTAATATATTTAGTTAGGCTGGGTTCACACTACATATATTTCAGTCAGTATTGTGGTCCTCATATTGCAACCAAAACCAGGAGTGGATTAAAAACACAGAAAGGATCTGTTCACACAATGTTGAAATTGAGTGGATGGCCGCCATTTAATGGCAAATATTTGCTGTTATTTTAGAACAACGGCTGTTATAGTGAAATAATGGCAGTTATTTACTGTTATATGGCGGCCATCCACTCAATTTCAACATTGTGTGGACAGAGCCTTTCTGTGTTTTTAATCCACTCCTGGTTTTGGTTGCAATATGAGGACCACAATACTGACTGAAATATACGTAGTGTGAACCCAGTTAACATGCAACAGAAAGAACCAAGGTACCCCTTCCTCCAACCCCAATGACGCATTTGCCTTTTAAAGACATCCATGACTGCCATGTTTGCACTCCTATATGAGGTAGTGATGCAGTATGTAGAGCAGTATGCTCTACAAGTAACTGAACCATCACTTGTGGTGGTGGTGGTGGTGGTAGTATGCTAAAATGTGTGATAGGTTTAAAAAAAACTTTTTTTTTTTTTTTTTTTAAACATATTCAAATCCTCTTTCACCATTTTTTTCTTATAACATAGTATCCTCTTGGTGTGAGATTGTTAACTTCTAGACTTGCCTCTAGGATGAAGACCACTTGACAGACTTTGAGGAGGGTCCATCACTGGACTGAGAAAAGCAGGATGGTTATTTTGATGAAGTGCTTGCCAACTACCCCATTAGGAGCATTGCTTACATAAGGGTATGTACACAAGGCATGCAGGCTCTGAATGGTCCAGGCAGACCACCATTAGAATGGATTGTTTCATCATTAAATGCTTCCATTGCTGTGAAATGAAACACTGCACCAACTGCGGGTGTGAAAATCTAGGGAGCCCTTTCAGTTTCCAGATTGAGCTCCAGTCAAGCATTTATGAGACCAGCTTCAGCAACCTACAAGTGTAAACAATCTAAAGGCCCAGATGCAACATCTGCAGGTAAATGTGCAGCAGGATGCTTTACAGAATACCACTCAGATAAATAAACATTAGGTTATCCACATCCCTCTATAATGCCAAACCACTGGTCAGAACTAGAGACTTAAAAATCACTGACAGAAGGATGACGGCAGATGATGGCATCTGTAGTCTCCCATGCAGGTCCATAGTATCTAGTGTCTCCCATGGTTAGAAAGAGAGAACTCATGGGCAGAGTAAGGAAAAAGTGAAAGCATCAAGAAAAAAGAAAAAAACAGTGTGTTTTGGGAAAAAAAAAAAAAGGCAAAACAAAAACAGGCGTGTGGTGCGCTGCTGTGCTCGACTGGTCACTTGGCAGATGGTACAGTGTGACACCACTACAGTGGTGGTTGGTTGGAGTATAGCTCAGCCAAATGGTGGATCTTCGTGACACCAGTGCCGTTTGGGCACACAGGTATGAAGGCGAACCTGCTTTTTTTTTGGATGTCTGGCTATACCCTTTCCCCTGTGGTCAGTGACCTGCTGCCGGGCTGTATAGTGGGTCCCTTGGGTACTTATCACGGTGGTCCGGAGTGGAGTTGTGACTCACCCGGACTGTTGGTACCGCCCCCCACAGAAAGGGGAGATGACCCAAGGACGGTGTGACCACTGTGTAGGTGCTTAAACAATAACCACTGAGTCCCGTTGTCATAAATAAACTCTTCTTTACTGAAGGTACACTTAATACACCCGCTGACAATAGACTTCTGACTTGATGGGACAGAATCTGTGCTGAGAGCTTCTGAGGTAGACTAATAGTGCTGACTTGATTGCGTGCTGAGAAGAGTAGAGAGTTCTGAACAGTGGAGATGAGTAGGTCGAGACAGTTCCGACTAGTGGAGAGTAGTAGGTCGTGAGAGTCCTAACCCAGTTTAGAAATTTGCTCTGACGGAACATTAGAAGAAGAAGAAGTAGAATACTTTAGAGTACTTGAGAGTAGAAGAATACTTGTGCCCGTGTTTCCACCTCTGTCGTGATACCACCTATTGCCCTGCAGTGTCAGGTGACCAGTCCTAACAAGGTGACACAAGCCCCAGTCCTTGTTACCTAAGTTGAGCAAGGTGGCCAATATTACCTGGTTACACCTGCGCTGCGAGGTAGAGTACATAGGCTTCTAGCAACTTTTCTCTATTCGGATCAGTTCATGTAGCTTTCAAGATGCTGTCCTGCACCTTTAGAGACGTTCAACAGCATGTGTTGGAGTGATCTCTGACTTGTCCTCTCTTGAGTGGTTTATCACTGCATGATTAGAAAAAGGGTTGCTTTTAAGAAAAGAGTCTCTGTGTCTCCCATGTGAGTCCGTCTATTACCACCCTCCAGACTAGACTAGACTACACTGGACTGACTAAGTGTGTGTGTGTAAATAGTAGCGAGATCTAGTGGCAAAACGTAGGCATAACTTCATTATCACTTTACTTAGAGTAAAGGCTTTTGCAAAGGGTGTACAGACTAGCAACACCCGTGGTGGGACACCACAGGAGTCAATGTTTGTAACAGATTTAAAAAAGAAGTACAGTGTTTTCTAAAAGCCTGCAGGAGAGGAGGTAAATTGATTTCAATAAACAATTTACCTCTCCACATGCCTGCGGTGAGCGTTTTCTAAAAGCCAGCAGCCTGCAGGGGGAGGGGGGAATTGATTTCAAGTAACAATTTACCTCCATCAGCTCAGACAGGCATTTCCCCATGGGAAATGCCTGTCATGGGAAAGTGACTTCTGGTGGGGTTCCCTCGGCTGCTCCAGCCGCTCACTACGGGCACGGAAAGAGGTAAATTGTTACTTGAAATCAATTCCCCCCCTCCCCCTGCAGGCTGCTGGCTTTTAGAAAACGCTGGACTTTTCCTTTAAAGGAGATAAATGAAACTGATATTCATAAATGATACTGAAATAAAACTGGAAACAGAACTAATGTCTAAACAAGAGTGTGGTGAAAACAAGTGTGGAGTGTGGATGGTGGTTAACTTGTTATTTGGTAAAGAATCACCAACCTTTATAGGCCAAGGACATTATGTTGGAGCTTTTGTCTGGTGCCCTTCTACTGAAATATATAAATATGATGCCTGAAGAAAACCATGACTTCCCCCCACTCATCTATGAAATGGTAAATTATTACTATAACAGTCAATGCACATATGTGCTTAAAATAAAATTAGGTTTATTGATTTGATGTCATCTTTCAGGATTATAGTTTGACATGAGCGAATTTACAGTAAGTTCAGGTTTGTGAAACCCCAATGACTCGCATTTGACTCCCGACGGCTAAAGAAGATAGATGCTGCTCAAGGACTACCTGGAAAACATGGAATAAACATGGAATACAGCCACAGGAAACCTATGGCTGTATCAATGCTTTTCAGGCAGCCCTAGGGCTGCATCCATCTGCTCCAGTCATTGGTAGTTAGATTCAGAGCCTTCAGGGTTTTGCTCAAACTTAGTGTAAAGTCACTCATCTCTAATGCATCTTGCAGAGCAAAGAGTGATAGAGCTTTCATCAAGTAGATTTCAAAGGTCTATCCCGCAAGGCTGGTAAATTATTTGCAATCTTTTAGGCAATCTTAAAAGCCAATGAAGTAACAACATTGGGTGATTCCATAGTATTTTTCTTTACTTAATCTGGAAAACAATATGACACCTCAAACTACAGTGATTTCATATTTTTTGCCTGGGGTTGTGCTGTGCGGTGTGAGATAGTTCACATGTTCCCTTTCTCGTCTCTTCTTACACTTGTGTCCCTTCCCCCACTCCTATCTTGTCACAGCTGCTGCCTTGCTGACTTATTACTTAAAAAAAGGACAGATGGCCTATGAATCTGATATATAGCAATGGAAAGTAACATACGCTATTGACTTTCTTCTATAGATTATCAAGTCAATACAATTGTGATTTTATTTTAGGCTCTTAATATCCTGCCATATTGTAGGTAAGAATTTTTCATTATATTATTAACTTTCCCATTGATATAAGTTCTAATATTTGTACTATGTGTCTTAAATAATATAAACTCCTAAACATTAAAATTGCAATATTTTAGTTTTTATGCTTATTTTTATTTATAATAAGAGAAACAGATCGCTGATCTCAGGGAGACCAGCCAAACAACAACACTGCCGGCTGCTAGTGAAAGCGCTCAATGCAGTGAAGTCCTAGGTGCATTGCCCCCTGGGAAACATGAATATGCAAAAGAAAAGCCGTGGAGCCTCATCAAAGAGTCTCGAAACACAGGAATAGCCAGATATCCCTCCTCCACCTTCCAGTTAAAGGGGTTGTCCAGCGAAAATCTTTTTCTTTCAAATCATCTGGTGTCAGAAAGTTATATAGATTTGTAGTATACTTCTGTTAAAAAAACTTATTAGTTGGTATATGTCCTACAGGAAATGTTGTTTTATTCTCAGTCTGACACAGTGCTCTCTGCTGACATCTCTGGCCGAGACAGGAACTGTCCAGAGCAGGAGAGGTTTTCTATGGGGATTCATAGAAAACCGAGACAGAATTCCTGGCTTGGCCAGAGATGTCAGCAGAGATCACTGTGTCAGACTGAAAATAAAATGGCATTTCCTGCATGACATATAGCAGCTGATAAGTATGGGAAGATTTGAGATTTTGTAACAGAAGTAAATTACAAATCTATATAACTTTCTGATATCAGTTGATCTGAAAGAAAAGATTTTTGCTGGACAACCCCTTTAATCATTAGTACCCCACTATAAGGTTTTGCAGCCTGGGCGCCCCCCCCCCAAACTGGCAATCTGGACAACCCACCGGGCATCTGCCTAGTCCACCAGATTGTCATTCCGGGCATGTTGTGCCCTCTCTCATCTCTCTCATGTCTATATTTTAAAAGCAACTCCATACCCAAAATCTGCCCCTCCCCCAAACCACTTGTACCTTCAGATAGCTGCTTTTAATCCAAGATCTGTCCTGGGGTCCGATCGGCAGGGGATGCATTTATTGTGATAAAAACAACTTTTAATCTGGCAGCGCTGTGTCTAACGGCCGGAGCTTACATTTGTATATGCATTAGGCTGGCACAACCTCTCTGTCCTTCCTCCCCACCCTCCTCATCATTAGGAATACTCCAGGCAGATTGCTTCCTATTCCCCACCTGTGGCAGCATGGCACATGGGCTGGATTGTTAATACACCTGTGCAAAGCTCAAACAGCTGTAAATGAGGAGGGTGGGGAGGAAGGATGGAGAGGGTGTGGCAGCCTAATGCATATACTAATGTAAGCCCGGCAGTTAGACACAGCGCTGCCGGATTAAAAGTTGTTTTTATGACAATAACTGCATCCCCTGCCGAACGGACCCCAGGACAGATCTTGGATTACAAGCAGCTATCCGAAGGTACAAGTGGTTTGGGGGGACAGATTGTGGGTACGGAGTCGCTTTAATATCTTTATCTCCTCTTTTGTCTAGCTATCATCTCTCTATCTCTCATCTATCTATCTCCTATCTGTCTGTCTATCTATCTATCTATCTATCTATCTATCTATCTATCTATCTATCTATCTATGTAGTTGAGATGAACAGCACTCCCGAGAGTTCTTATTAGGTGCCTGCAGACGGGTCCCAGACCAAGGAGCAGTTCACATAGAGTAAGAAACTCTGCAGCACACTGATGGTGTAAAAAAACGTGCAATACGTGGATTTATTCCATAAAGCTATAAACAGCAACAACACAAGTGGTACACGACGTTTCGGCGTCTCCTACGCCATTTTCAAGTGCAAGTACAACAGCAAACTCACTCAGGTTAAATGCATCATAGTTAATTATTACAAAACAGTGATTGGTGCAACGAAATTTAGACATTAAAGTGTTAACGGACAGTAACTCTGCCCCACCAAAGTCCATTGGTGTAATGAAGTGTCTCTCAAACTTTTACGAGCCCCCAGGCAGTTCCGTGTATATTCCCAACACAGGTTCATTCATATTGTTAAGTGTCCTTAAATATAGTCCACACACTCCCAGTGTCAGAGTGCACAATATAGTGAAAAAATAAAAAAACTTGAATCGGCGTAATTTGAACACATTATATGTGCATAAAGATCTTCACAACAAGGCATCCCCACCGTATATGGTTTGATTCAAGTCCGATGCTGATCTCGGTGGTTCCGTATTTGTGAGTAAACAGGTGCATAGTGCGTCATCCCATTGAACGACAGGAACACCCACTGGAGCCGCCGGCGATCCTCCTCCCTCTGGACGAGTAATCACCAGCAGGAGCCCGACAGATCCTCGGAATGCGGAACCGCCCCCATGGATATCGGGATACACCCCCCGGGGTTACCTCTCCAGGTACGACTAAATCGCATAGAAGACGCTGCATCTGAACATGTACCAGGATACGATCACATAGTATATTGTAATTCATGCATCGGCTTGTTTTGTAATCTTTCGGTGGAGTTGCCTTCTATCTATCTATCTACAGTCAAAAGAAAAGGTGATGTAGGTGCCAGCGGTGAAAGTCCCTCTACTCAGGATGTTCAAGGTATATAAAAGCAGCATGGCATACCATTATAAAGTGAATTGGTAATTTATTCCATCCAAAAAAGTTACAAAAAAATGTGCTATGTTTCAACTCTGTCACAGAGTTTTGATAATGCTTCTGTGAGAGAGTTGAAATGTTGCACTTTTATTGTATCTCTTTTTGGATGGAATAAATTAACAATTCAATTTATGTGGGTGTGCCATGTCATGTCTGTCTATCTATCTCCTATGTATCTAATCACAGTACTTGTACTACTCTTTAGTGTCCTAAAGTACCTGCAAGCAAAAGATTGTTAGATTATGTATTCATAATCCTTGGAAAGCTGAGTCATAGCTTGCTTGCTCTTATTGAATTACATAACTAGACCAATATTATTTTTAGGAGAATTTTATTATTTAGATTTTTTTTAGGCCATATAGCCCAGCCCTAATTTGGATCTATATAACCAAAGAATACCCAATGGGTTGTCGGCCCTGTCTATCACAAGCAGTATAGCTGCTCTAAAAAAAAGGCCATCCCACACTGGAACCTAAAGGTCCTCTTAGTTGGGGCGATATTCTGCCCTGTATAGTGTATATGAGCATATTTTTTTTTTTATTCCGATCGTTCATATACTAGGGGGAGAGATTTATCAAAGGGTGTAAAATTTAGACTGGTGCAAACTGCCCACAGCAACCAATCACAGCTCCTTTTTCCTTTCATCAGAGTTGTAGGAGGAGCTGTGATCGGCCAGTTTGCTACAGTCTAAATATTACACCCTTAGATAAATCTCCCCCTAGGTGTACAAACGATCGTAAATAACGACTATCGTTCCATGTATTATGGAAAAAAATTTTTGGTCTTTTGCAACATTGTTGATTTTCAATCGTTATTTGGAGAAAGAGAAAAATCACTTTTTTCTAATAAGACTCTAAGAATAGAGCTATTTAGGGTCTGGTAGGTTAGGTTCTAGAGTGGGATAACCCTTATCAGTGAAGCTATTCTGCTTTTGATAGGCAGAGCCCAGAACCTGTTAGGGATATCTGTGGTCACACAGGCCTTTGCTTTGACAATATCTGGTCTATATTTTTGTATTTTTCCCCTTTTTGAAAGAAGTTTTAAAGATTTTTTTCATGAATTTGGGGTCCATGTACTCTAACATGTCTGCGATACATCGATTTGGTTGTGGAAACATTTATATGACTATTTCTCTGAAGTGTTCTAGGAGCCAATTTTTCATGTCTATTAACAACTTTATTTTTATTTTTTTTATACATTTATATTTTTATGTGTTTAGAAAGACTGCACAGTTAAATGCACATTAAAAAGATCTATTTCTTGTATACCTCTGGTGATATTTAAAAGTGACATGCTACATCAGCTTTGAATTTGGTGCCTCCATCCTCCCCTTCTTGCATAACTATAGATTAGCTCCCATAGCTCTTATCTTCAGTGTCAAACTCAGAACCACAAAATTCTATATATATTCAAATGCCAAATTCAAAACTGCCAAATTCTTCAAAAATCAGATACAACAACTGGAGGCACACTTTAATTATTTTGCACATTTAACACTGAAAGAAGACATACAGTATCTTGAAAAGCATAACAGACATGTTAGTTGTTCTGGACATGCAACTTGTCCTGTAAGCAATTTTTCTGCCGTGATGTTGTATGTAGTGATTTCTCTGTGAACCCATGAGGAAAACATATTTCTTCCTCTGGAGGTAAAGTATGGTTTTGATAGCAACATGTAGGTGCCATTTTATAAATCTGTTTGTATGGGCCCATGTCAAATTGGACATGGTAATTATAATGGTTAACATTTCTAAACATCTATAAAAAATACAGTACTGCCTTAAAAGAGTTTTTACAGGGTTAGAAAAACACACCTTTTTTCTTAGGCAAAAACAGCACCACCACTCTCCTCCATTCACCGTAATAAAACTGAACTGAGGACTAAAGTGTTGCTGTGTCTGGATGAAAGCAACCATGAAGTCATGATCATTGTTTTTGTTTCCAAGCCAGTACCTTTGTATTTTCTTTGATGTATATCATTCGTCCCATGATTGAACAGGGTGCATTTTTGTCACTCTGCATTGTGTGACAAATCTGTAATTTATTGGTTTTGTTGCTGGACCATAGCTGTTTTTCTATCCAGGCCCATTGACTCCAGAAAGTGATCAGCATATCTACTACTAGTATCACAGTTAGGGCAGCATTTAAGGCAAAACGATTATCATCCATATTCGTCTGATATCGCCCGTTACGTCCAATAATCGACATGAAAGATGTCAGCTGATCGTTGTCTGTTGTCTTTCAACGATCCACTGCAGACCACTGCTATCTTCTATAGGCTGCCCGGGAGATCTAGCGATCACCCAGGCAGCCCCCCCCCCCCCCCCCCCGCAGCTACTCGCTCGCCCCTCCCCCCACAGCTCTTACCTGCTGGCAGCGAGCGGGGAACAAGGAGCAAGCGAGTGCTGACAAGCGAGTGCAACGTCCACTCACCTCCCAGGTTCCAGCGGCGGGTCCCGTATTGCGGCGCTCCGGTCCCCGCTGCCCGGCCGCTTCCTGGTCTCTGACGCGGGCTTGAGACGTGACGTTTCAAGTCCGCTTAGCCAGTCAGTGACAGAGGTGGGATCCCACCTCCGTTACTGACTGGCTGAGCGGACTTGAAACAGACGGATGATCTTTAGGGCGCATTTAGGCGCCCGCATCAGAACCCCCCCACTGCACACTATGCAGCGACCGGCCGGAGCCGCTCGCTCCATAGTGTGCACTGACAGTTTTTTTTTGGCGGACGCTATTCACTGAATAGTGGCTGCAGAAAACTGACATGTCAGTTTTCTACGGCGCCACAAGAGATCCCGGCCGGACCCTATACTATGTGTATACGCTCCGGCTGGGATTCCGTAGACGGCAAGGCAACGTATATTTTCGTAAAAGTACGGCTGTGGTTGTATGAACATGGCCCTAACCAGTATTGATACAGAATTACTGCATGTCTCTATACTGTACATTGCGAGATTGGAAGCTCTAGAATACTTTTTGCAATCAATAGGTAATTACAGTACAACATGTAACAACTTCATATTGAAACTAGTCAAATTTTTCCTGAATCACAGTTATTTTTTTCGGGCCTTCAATACTACCACCAGCTCAGGGGGACTGCTATGGATTGTCCCTTTGAACCAAAGTCTGCTAACTTCCTCTTGGGCTGGTGGGAAGACACTATGGTGTTCCCAGATGAGACTTTCTTTTGGTCCAGTAACATTCTTTTCTGCTCATAATTATAGTGGACTGAGTATCACATAGGAGATCCAGGGTGACAGATTGTCTTCCTTGGACCTTCTTATACTAAAGGAGGGGAGGAAGCTTTCTTTCAGGCAGGCATCTTTATAAAACTTTACGGCTACCAACAGCTTACTTCAATGAAGGAGCCATCACCCATCCTCCTTGCAGAGAGGGATGCCCAGGGGGCAATATCTCAGGTTCAGAAAAAAATTGCTCCACTGAAAATGAATTTTTCTGTCAGGCCAAAATAGTAAAAGGGAGATTCATGGCCCAAGTAAACCGAGAACAGAAACTGAGAGAAGGATTCAATCATGCTGTGTCCCAAGATAGGCAACAGTCTATCTTGTCAAAGTCTTGGTAACAGTTTAGTCCTTTAAGCCAACTAATAGGATTGTTATTATTATTAGAGAGGGACTTCCATCAATCATGTCCTTCGACAGACTTAGATTGATATCAAGTGGAGGGCTTGAAACATGGCGCATTCCGCATGTGAAAATATCAAGCTGGGGAATCCCTCCTACACCAGACTTCCATGTCACACAGCAGGACCACATTAGTAAACATTAAGCAGGTGCAAACTTTAGGCCGGGAATCCTTTGACATTAGATGCTGCAGTGAATGTGCACTGACTTAGAGGGGTGTCATCTTTACAAAAATATCTCAGCATCCAGCCACTGGTCTCAGTAAGCATCTCCTGAAGTTCTGATATTAAAAAGGGACACAGTAAGAGACTCATCATTGGCCATGTTTTCAACTTTGTTTAATAAATGTTGACACTCTTTTGTTACTTTTGGTGGATTGCTGGCACAGTGTAAGCTCTTTTTGACATGTGGTACATCTTCATTGTAAGATTGTTGACTATCTATGTATATATCAACAGAAATCTATACGTTCCTTAGCGACTGCTATGTCCCCAGAAGTTATTATTCCTCCCCTGATAAACAATGTTTAATGATAAAGGGTTCATAATCATTCTTTTGGATTATTTTATCAAGCCAGTTGTATTGTAATTTTTTTTTATGTGTATTGTTCATCCCATGACTGGACAGGGTGCCTTTTTGGAAGAAAGCCATAACCATTGCTTTGGATAAGTTTCCAGTGGCATTATATTTTGTTTGATATGTATCTTTCATCCTATGATGAGACTGGGGCCTTTTGGACCCTATTTGTCAATCCTTGAATCAAACAAGGTGGTTATATTTCATATTTATGTTAAGCAGTGTTTAACTTCTTTGCCTTGATTATTAAAAGTTATGTTTTAAATTGTCTACGCCTCTGTGATACTTATGTTTTTCTAAGCGTAGATAACCCCTTTAGGAGTATACCTTAAATGTTATTTGTGTGCCCCAAACAAAAATCAATACACAGTGTTGCTCTCCCATAGAGCAGACAATTCCATACGCCACATCGCTGCCGATCACAAATGCCACACAACTGTACACTTTTTAGTCTACGGCATTGGCCACATGAAAATCATTTAAACCAGCCATATAGGTTCACTGACACTGGGCACATAATGAATGAGCTTTCATTGAGAAATGTTCTTCTACAAAATTAGGGTTTTTGTAATGGTTAACTGCACCTTCCATCTCATGCCAACTGTGTGAATGTGTTCTCAGTGGGGAGAGGGGAGAAATCCACTGCCAGATTTATCTTCCTGAGAACTAAAGACTTAAAAAACTTCCCGAACCTAATCTTCCCCAACAGTTATCATCAGGGGAGAACTGAGAAGCCACCATAAACCTTAGATGGTTGGCTGGCCCCATTAAAGGGGTAGTGTGGTATAAAGCATTATTTCACTAAATAACGCACATTACAAAGTAATACAATTTGTAATGTGTGTTATTTAAGTGAATGGCCCCCTTCCCCATGTTTCCCCCCCCCCCCCCCCATGCTAGACCCGGAAGTGTGATGCTGTATACTTACGTTATCACTGTCGACCCTGGCCGCCATCTTTGGACGATCAAGTCATCTTCAGGAGGCCGGCCGGACCACTCCAGCTCTCCCTCATGCCGGCCCCCCTCCAGCAAGTCATCAGCGCATGATCGTCCCAAGATGGCGGCTGGGGTCGACAGGAATACCGTAAGTATACAGCATCACACTTCTGGGTCCATCGTGGGGTGGGGGGGTGGAAACATGGGAAAAGGGGCCATTCACTTAAATAACACACATTACAAAGTTGTATCACTTTTTAATGTGTTATTTAGAAAAATAATGCTTTACACCGCACTGCCCCTTTAACATTCAGATTATCTGACACATTTTTGAACCCAAAGCCAGGAAAGGATTTCAAAAGAGGAGAAATCTGTCTTTCCTTTATGACCTGTTCTTTGTTTATAGTCTTATCCTGGCTTTAGCTTTAATATTCTGTTAGATAAACCTGTGTGTGTAATATGGCTAATGTGTGTAGCCAGTATGTGTGTGTTCTAATTATGTAATCATTCATGTTTTTTCTTAATGTTATATACTAAGAGATTAGGCACAGAGAAAACACAGACAACATGTTAATGACTACAGAAAGCAGTCATTCTGAAAACTAGCTCCTAAGGTAAAGGGCTGATCTTTGTTAAGAAAGATTAGTGGATGTGTTTGTAAGCAGAGACACATAAAATTATGTGGCAGATCCCACATTTACTCCTCTCCCGTTTCCTTAGTATTCAACTTTTGTTCTACATCCTTGTGAATTAAAACAGCAGGAACATACAAAAGGGTACTTTAAATTCTGGTGAGTGCTAACTAGATGTCACTGCCAACTTTCTGCGTCTTCACAATAAAATAGCATAGACCTAATTTAATCTTATATTAGATATTAATATATTTAACATAGAAATCCCTGCTGCCTGAATCCAGACCAGTAAAACTGCCGCAAAAAAAAAAAAAAAAATTCAAGAAGCAGAAATTTTCATTAACAATTTAAAAGTTTTTTTTCTTCTTTTTGTATCCCTGTCTAAACATTTTAGAACTTTGCTTCCCTATGTTGAAAGAGCTGTTTGTTCGGCTTTTGAAAGTTCTCCTTGGGAACTGGGTCACAATCCATTATTTTTCCAAATTACATGTTGCAAGCCAAGAAAATAATGTGAATGTCTCCCTTGCTCTTGATCACAAAGTTAGGTTTAGTCACCCCCAAAAAAAGTTGGAAGGAGACAGACTTCAGTTTTGGACCTGCAAAGTAATGGTTTAGTTAATAAAAGATGACAGTAATTGGAAATATAAAGAAAATGCTGAGTTTGTTTTTTTTGTATTTTACCAAACCTTTGACACATTCAGACTCTGACCACTTCCAGATAAAAAGCAACCATAGTATTGGTCTCCAGTAGGAAGTCTATCTTTTGTAAAAGAGTAATCATTAACCAAAAATGATGGTATTGTGCAGGCAATGACAGAATTCCAGGTCAGCCAGAGGATAGATTATCTTTCATTCATATTAACCCTTTTCATACTAGAACCTACCTAAACAGCATTCTTCAGTAAATGTGTACTATGTGCATAGTCACATGATTTGTATTACTTTACTAAGGACATTTTGTATACCTACATCAATGAAAGTTGTTTTTTAGTATCCATAAAAGGTTACCAAAATATTGTTTTGATCATTGATATTCTCCCATAATTAAATGAGGTGCCTCATAGACACAAACTATTATCCAAGCATAGACATGTCTGGCTCCTGGGACTCCTGGCGATTAGCTGTCAGTGCCAGGCGCAGTATCAAGCAGCAGTGGCCATGAAAATATTACATAACAACCATGCAAATTAATGTCATAAATGCGGATGGGGTTGGTCCAAATAAATGAAGTCCCATAGAAGTTCCCCAGTCTGGTTTGTAGAGATAGATCCTTCTACATCCATAAGGCCAAATGTCACCCATAAAGCCAAATTATTGTCAAAGTTTAGAAACACTTTCCTGCTTCCTTCCACCAACAGTGCCACATCTGTCCATAGCTGGCATTGCATTCAGCTCATTGTGATGTGTCAGATTTATTAAGAATATTCTGAATATTACTTGTTTATTGAATTATTATATATACACAGTAGTAAACATGACCTTTCTGTCTGATATCAGATTATCTTCTGGTTGCCAAACTAACAATCTTCATCGTATGTGCTTGCCAAGCATACTGCAATTTAATATAACAGATACATAATTTGCTCTATTGTCAGGCAAAACGCCATTTGTAAAGTCTGTGTAAGTATACTGCATTTTAAAAACATATTAGATATTTTCCCACTGCTGTTTTTGAACCATTCAGAGCCCCCTTCATTATTCAAAGTTATTTATCATTTATGGGTTGTACCAGAGCTGGGCTGCTTACCAGTAGTACATACACAGGACTTCCTTTCCATCACTACTATAGTTAGTAGCAGCAGCACAGCACCTATATTTCTTAGTTATGCCATGACATGGTAAAAGTGCAGTTAACAGGCTGGCACTATGTTAGAGGAGGATTTACACAGCACGTGACTATATATATAGCATGGTGAGGAAGTTGAGGTTACTAGTGCACTGACTATACAAGGTGTTGTGTGAGCAGAAATTATAATAATAGTAGCAGTACAGCATGTTTAGGTTCCTTTTTATGCATTCTGAAAACTGACCAAATAATGTCAAGTATAAAGAGCTTGTGTAGCATATAGTTTAATGGCTGTAGGTGTGTGGTCACTATATATGGGTATGTAGAGCTGAGCAAACCTCGATCATGCTCGAGTTCATCCGAACCCGAACGTTCGGCATTTGATTAGCGGTGGCTGCTGAAGTTGGATAAAGTTTCTCTGGAAAACATGGATACAGCCAATGACTATATCCATGTTTTCCACATAGCTTTAGGGCTTTATCCAACTTCAGCAGCCACCGCTAATCAAATGCCGAACGATCGGGTTTGGGTGAACTCGAGCATGCTCGAGGTTCGCTCATCTCTATGGGTATGTAACAGGCTGTTACATACCCAGGTTCTTGGGTTTTGGAGCCAGGGGTATAATGCATTACTTTAACCAACTCTATTATCTCTTTGAAGATGAACATAGGAATTTTAATAATACCAACATACTGACTTGGATATTAAGGCTGTGTTCATACACTGTGGTAAGGAAAGAAGCATGTGTATAGACTAGGGATGGTCCGAAACTGCCGAGGTTTCGGGTTCGTATGAACCTGAACTCTCGGCATCAAATTCCCGCTGTCTGCCCGCTCCATGCAGCAGGTGGATACAGCGGGAGGACCGCCTGGAAAACTGGGATACAGCCTATGGCTATGGCTGTATCCCAGTTTTCCAGGCGGTCCTCCTGCTGTATCCACCCTCTCCACGGAGAGGCAGACAGCGGGAATCATTGCCGAGAGTTCGGGTTCGTACGAACCCGAACCGAACTCGGTTCGGACCATCCCTAGTATAGACTATGTGGGGGAAAGTCTTTAGAGTAAACCCTGGACAGCAAGTGAGAGAGTAAATCCATTGTTTAGGATTATTGATAGGTGTGCCAGTATATTTGGAATATAATAATACAGTTCAGAGCATTTGTGGTTTTATCTTGCAGTTTACTATCAAAATACAAGAAAATACAAACAAAATAGTTCTACGAAAGCTTGCACAACACATTTTACTGTTGTCACTCAGCATAGCATTGATCAGTATAATTCCCACTCCTTACAAAGGGCCAGCTTTAGGCAGGCTCTATGAAAAGATCGCCGATCATACTACACAGAGGTAAATATAACTCTCCAGCAGTCAGGAAAAAAAACAATCGGGACTTCTGCAATCTCAATGTGGGGGTCCCAAACAGTAAGTAACAGGAGCTGCTTCTGTCACACTTTAACACCACAATTGTTTAAAGGGTTAATGATGGCTGCAGCAGGCTGATAGAAGCTGGTACTCACCTGCCATGAAGCGAGTTCAGCTCCTGAGCTCACTTCATAGTGCCGTAACAAATACTGGCGTACAGGAAAAGGCTAGGGGTTAATGACGGTGCCCATTTAAGGGCCACAGCAACACACACTATTCGCTTGAAGAGAAAAACTGTAAAATCTTAAAAGTAATACTGTTAACCCCTGAAAATACTATTTCAATTGTGTCCTATTGTTTTTTTTTATTGTAAGGGTGCCTTCAAACGTACCTTATCGCAGCAGATGACGTGCTGCAAGTTCTGCACTGAAATCCGCTGCGATACTGTGTGCTGTTACGGCCTATGGGCTCTTTATTCTCACAGTGGGTTTTCATTCCGCTGCGAGAATGTAGCCACTGCCAACTTAACTCAGCAGCTGCTGGGCTAACAAGCGAATATATTATGTGTCCACAGTCCAGCTTGCTTTTCTGGCTCCCAGGTCACTGACGTTCTGCTTAGCTATTCAGTGTGCTGTCCCATCAGTGGACATCAGTGACCTGGGAGCCAGAAAAGCAAGCTGGACTGTGGACACATAATATATTTGCTTGTTAGCGCAGCAGCTGCTGAGTTAAGAAAGCCATGGCTAACAGTACAGGGTATCATAGTGGATTTTGCTGCTGAACTCGTAGCATGAAAACCGTTGTGATACAGTATGTGTGAAGGCACCCTAAAATGTTTTTGATCTCTGGTGGACCACAACAAACAGGTTCCTAAAGTGCCTAAATAGCAGTGTTGTACACCGGGCAAACAATTCAACGTGGAAGAAGGTTACCATGCTAGTTACATATCCAACTGTATTTTTATGTAGGTGTGACATGAAACCACTCATCTTATTACCCTTAGACTTGTAGGGTATGTTCACACATTTGGGTTTTAACATGTACATGTAAAACATGTAATCTACTTCAGCCACAATAGTTAGTGTAAAAAGCACAGCAACAACATAAAACAGTGCTACTCTGTTCTTGCAATTTCTGTTATTTTGTATAAGAGTTGTTGTAAAAACTGCCTAAAACAGCCTGCGTTACTACTTTGGTATCCTGGTCACCTCCAACCATGACCAGACCGGGTTGTGCCTTAGAATAGGTCATCAATATTAGAACAGTGATGCTCTTCAAGTACTATCACCCTGGGTGATCAGCTGTTTGAAGGGGCTATGGAACCAACATTCAAGTGAAGTGCTTTGTGCTAATGTATGCAGGTCTAAACATCAGTAAACTGATGCCAAAGAGGCACCAGTGCTCTAGAGAGCGCTGATCCCCTTCAAAAACTGATTGGGGGGGGGGGGGGTGCCTGGGAATCAACCTTCCTCTGCCCCTTCCCTCCCACTGATCTATTAATGATGGCCTAGGCAGCTTTACAAAGCTTGAAAGTAGCGATTAACCACCCGGTTATCTTTATATGATCCCTTTTTCTTAATTTGTTTATAACTTATTCACAGTTGCTCATTTTTCATTTATTTTCTATATAACTTTGGTTACTATAATGCTTTATATGCATATTATAGGTCATGGGTTCTATCTTTATATCGTTACTTTTATAATCACTGTTGAACAATTATTGTGTGTAATAATCTTCTTCAGTGTCCTCAACTGTTAGTGTACATGTAACTATAAGTTACAGCTGCAATGTTATCTGTGTCTTATCACTCCGACTTTGCCTTCTTGCAGATAGCATAGATGGAGCAATCTATTTCTGATAGGGCATTTACTTTGGAAAACCTCAGGCTTTTATACTAAGCCTGCGCCCTAAACTGTAGGTTGATAAACTTTGCTCTTATGACATCCATGAGCAAACTTCACGTCTACAAGTGATCTGTAAAGTATGAATTACATTAACTGTAGTATAGGCACAGACTGTAAAACACAGTAAATAGAATAATGAAGCACTTCATTGTTTTGCAGTGTGAAGTCTTTCAAGATAACCGTCAGTCAATGATTTAAAAGCAGAGTTGTTGACTGTATTATGCAGTGTATGAACACTGGTGGTATATAAAATATTTTTTCTAATAATTCATGATAAATTGGCAGCACAGGAGGTGGAATTCTGTCAGAGGAGGGATGGGGAGGACACAGACTGTGAGCCCTCAACTTGCCCTTGCCAGCTGTCCCTCCCTACTTTTTCTCAACAGCCCTCAACAGGGAGGAGATGGGTGTGGTGCAGAATCAATAACCAGAGCAGAAGGAGTAGAACTGTATTAAGACACTGTTCAGTCTGGTGCAAATGAAAAATAAAACTTAAATACAAAATCAATCATATACCATGAGTCAAGGAACCATGCCGGGGTCCGAACAGACACAGGCATGACACAAACGTTGTCTGGTTTCGAGAATAATTTCATCAACAGATGGGTATTTAAATACATATATGACTAAATAATTTTCACAATAACAATGGCCAAGGATGTTAAACTGATGTCAAGCAGGTGAAGGTTCTATGTTTTTATATGTGACACTGCTGCATAATTGAGACACAGGAATCATACAGGATTTTGTGACCCAGTTATGGTTGTTTGAGTGAATGTAATCTTAGGACTTATGTTGGAGTGTACCAGTTTATCTCTTAAATTCATGTTTATCTTTTAGGGGATATGAGAGGAAACTCAGTCTAGATAAAGGGCAAACTGGAACTTAAAATGTGTCAATGTTTATAGATGATAGAAAGAATGGGGAACTCTAAGTGGTGCATATGCATGGGATGGGGGTGTTGGTCTGTTTAGGACATGTATTGCCAAGGAGCTTCCTTTCTCAGGGAAACCACCTTTTTGCATTTGGCATCTCAAGCAAGCATAACGGTTAAACTGGATTGTGAAAGACAATTGTGACCCATTATGAACTGTGAAGATGGGAACGACTGGATGGCCAGAGACCTAGGAACCAGAGCAGCATGATGCACTCACCAGCGCTGGAGCCTACAAGATAAGTAGACATTATTGTCTTTATGCACCCCCTCCCAGGCGATACTGAAAAACCGCTTCCCATCCAGAGTACCCCTTTGCCCTCCTTTATCAGTGACCACTTTTAAGTAAAATTGATCTTGGCTTAGAAAGATAGAATTAGCTAGAATAAACTTTACCAAATAAAGATCAAGCCATTTTCCATGGTAGAATATTCATTTAGAAGTGCTAAGTTGGCCTCTACGCCTTGTTCCTGTGTAACGTAGTTAATTCAAGAAGTGTGTCCCATAAGTATGACCTGCCCTTTCAGTGTAGGAATAAACCACATGGTCCAAAAATCTGCAAATGGGATCTATGTTTGAGACCATGCCAGCCTGGTGTTGCAGTGATAAACGTATGTGCTTTACATTAATCCAATGCATCCAGTGAGTCTTTTGAGCTGTAAAATTATAATTTAGTTAATAACATTGTGATAAGCATAGCAGTATTTTCATCTGGTCTTACACCCTCTAGGACAGGGGTACTCAACAACTTTTGGTGAGGGTCCGCTTACCGGGGTCTATTGTCAGGTGAAGGTCCGAGCTGAGCATCAGTAGGAAACGTGTTATGTTACTTTTCACAAACGTTCAACTATTTACATACAGAATTGCTGCTTATTAGCGGGAAAACTGGCATATTTTCTCTCTCACCAGCACTTTGATATTAGGTACAAGGGGGGGTGACTGCCCTGGTAGTATATAGCCCCCTGTTGCTCCCCCAGTAGTATATAGCCCCCTTGTGCGCTCACCCCCTGTAGTATATAGCCGCCTGTGCGCTGTCCCCCAGTAGTATATAGCCCCCTGTGAGCTCTCCCCCTGTAGTATATAGCCCCTCTGTGAGCTCTCCCCCAGTAGTATATAGCCCCTCTGTGCGCTCTCCCCCAGTAGTATATAGCCCTCCTGTGTGCTCCCCCCAGTAGTATATAGCCCCCCGTGCTCTCCCACTGTAGTATATAGCTCCCCGTGTGCTCTCCCCCTGTAGTATATAGCCCCCTGTGAGCTCCCCCCAGTAGTATATAGCCCCCCTGTGCTCTCCCCCTGTAGTATATAGCCCCCTGTGAGCTCCCCCCAGTAGTATATAGCCCCCCTGTGCTCTCCCCCTGTAGTATATAGCCCCCCCTGTGAGCTCCCCCCAGTAGTATATAGCCCCCCTGTACTCTCCCCCTGTAGTATATAGCCCCCTGTGCTCCCCCCTGTAGTATATAGCCCCTGTGCACTCCCCCACAGTAATTTATAGCCCCCTGTGAGCTCCCCCCAGTAGTATATAGCCCCCCTGTGAGCTCCCCCCAGTAGTATATAGCCCCCCTGTGAGCTCCTCCCAATATTATATAGCCCCCCAGTAGTATATAGCCCTCTGTGCACTCCCCCACAGTAGTATATAGCCCCCTGTGAGCTCCCCCAATAGTATATAGCCCCCCCAGTAGTATATAGCCCCCTGTGAGCTCCCCCCAGTAGTATATAGCCCCCCTGTGCGCTCTCCCCTTATAGATGGCCCCCAGACAAAAAAACAAAAAAAACAAACCACAACTCACCTAGCACCTCGTTCCCCGCTGCGGCTGTCTTCTTCTTTTCTCCTGTCGGCCCGGCCCCCGGCTGATATGCGCTCTCTGGGGACGTCCCGGGGATTCCCCAGCAGAGCGCGCACCAGTGACCTCAGTGTATGCCGTTGGCCTGCACTTCCCGGAAGTACAGGACTGCGGCGCACACTTAGGCCTTTGGTGCGCTCTCTGCTGGGGAATCCCCGGGACGTCCCCAGAGGGAATGTATCAGCCGGGGGCCTGCCCGACACTGCCGCGGGAGGCATTGCGGTGGGGAGCGGGACTTCCTAACCGCCCCGGATCCGGTCCGTCCCGGGGCGGTTAGGTCTGACCAGGGGTCCGGACAGCTGGCCTCCGCGTTCCGGGTTCGGACCGCAGTCCGCCAGTTGAGTACCCCTGCTCTAGGAGCTCTTACTCATGGAAAGTTATGTCATCCATAAACAAAGTTCCTAAATCTGCATGTGAAATTTACTGAGGCTCTCCCAGACCAAGTAGATTTATGTTCCTACTAAATTATATTTGCAGGCAGAATAAACTACTTTTTAAACTACTTGTTTGCAACCTTCTCTTTTCATTAAGAAACTTGAGAGACCTAATGGTAGAGGTGCACTGGGAGGATGTATCAGTCACCTTATGTGTTAATGTGATCTTCTAAGAAAATATCACCATATTTTTATCTAGTGAATAAAAATCAGTTTGTATAACATTGCAAGCATAAGCCTGTACTGAGTAGTCTTATGGGGTCATTCACACGTCCGTAGAATTCCATACTTAGATAGACGGTGTTCTGGGGAGAGGGCCTGCGAGCTCCCAGCATCATGATTATTTATCATTATTATTTATTTAGAAAATGATGATTTATAAAATTTCATTATGGGAGATTAAAAGTTGGTGCTTGTGTATCGACACAGCCGCCCAGCTGGGTCAGTACACTAGTGCAAACTTTTAAAGTGTGGGAGATTAGTCAAACCTTGTGTAGAGAAAAATAATTTATTTTAAAAAGGCCACTGAAAGATGAAAGCTTGAATCTGATTGGTTATTGACATTGCTCCACTGTTCCTTTGCAAAAGGTTTGTAAATCACCTTTGTCTATTTATTTCCTTAGATCGCCCAGACTGCCCATTGAACTCAGCAGCGGTCTGCACAGAGCAACTAGCAGCAAACATGATCGGAATTTTTCAACATTTTAAAAGATCACAATCAGCCGACATTGTGCATGTTGGCTGCTCATGATCTTTTCACATACGCTATTAGGCTATGTTCACACTACGTAAAAGTACTGCCGTTGTTGCCGACGGCAACAACGGACGCACTTTTGCCGCGGTGGAACAATGCCTGTTTCTTTATGGGATCCCGGTCGGAGTGTATACACATCGGATATGCTGTGGCAGGGATCCCATACGGGGTCGCAAATAACTGACATGTCAGTTTTCTGCGGCCGGAATTCAGTGAAAGCCCTGTCAGTTCACACAGTGAAGCGAGCGGCACCGGCCGCTTGCTTCACTGTGTGCTATGGGAAGCTCTGATGCGGGTGCGCGCTGATGCACCCGCATCAGGGCTTCCCATAGCACACAGTGAAGCAAGCAACCAGTACTTAAGTACCAGCCGCGATGATCCGGGCACAGACCGACCGTTCCGTGACCTGGCTGTGGTCACGGTACGTCCGGTCTGATACGTAGTGTTAACATAGCCTTACACTAAGCGATTATTGGCCGAGTGTTTAGTTTCCGAGCCCGACATGAACATGCCTGCCAGATTTTAAGTTTTCTACATGAAATAAAGAATAAACGCAAGTACAGTGAGTACCCTCTACTTTATATCTTACATCAGAGAAGAAAAACGGAAAATGTAGTGGGTACATTAAAAACCTGTAGAAGTGTGCTGACCTCACGCTAAACAGCTGTCACGCTGCCGCACTGATTGGGAAGAGTTGGCGTCTTGCTGTGTGCTCATCCTGCAATTGGCGATTTTTAGAAAATTTTGAATAAAGAACAAGTTTTTAATGGTGAGTGCCCTCTACATTTTCCTTTTTTCTTCTCTGATGTATGATTACTATATGTCTACAGTAGAAGTGAGCACCCCATACATTTTTGCAGAAATAAAAAACAGGTCTTTTTTGAAAATATCTTTGTACCAGACACAGTAGTGCCGGTTACTATTTCTTTTTTGTACATTCACTCTACTTTGTATCTATTACTGTAACATTTACACAATACACTTCATTTATGAGGAACACCCTGTTCAGCACTGATACATATACAACCACTACCTGCTTTTGATGCCGAGTAACGCTATTGGGTAGTGCCGGTACGTATTGTCTAGTAGAAGTGATTATCAGCCAAGTATGGCTGATAATCATTTTGTCTATTAGGGCCTAAAGGAACACAGAATAATGTGAAAGAAAAAAGAATTGGGATTAAGGACCGTATTAGATAGCACAAGTCTATTTGTAAATGAACACTAATCTTAGGGCCCTATTCCACCAGACGATTATTGTTCAGATTATCGTTAAATCGTTCGAATCTAAACGATAATCGTTCAGGTGAAATGCAGTTAACGATTAACGACCAATCGTTGATCGCTTTATAAGACCTGGACCTATTTTTATTGTTGTTCGTTCGCAAAACATTCGCAAATCATTCGCATTGAATAAGACATTGTTTGGTCGTTCGCAATAGATACGAACGCAATAGCGAATAAGTAGCAGAGAAAAAACTATCGCAATTATGATCATAAGTAACGATTATCGTTCTATGGAAATGAGTGAACGTTTTCAGGTCTTTCGCAATAGCGGTCGTTTGAGATCGTTAATCATTATCGATTATGTAAACGATAATCGTCCGGTGGAATAGGGCCCTAAGTGACAAGATCAAGTGACAAGCCCTTTCACATCTACCACAGAAAGATGTGCAGTCAGTGGCCAATGTTTATTCAGAAGTTAGAACGGCCCAATTAACAGATGAATGAGTGTTTGCTCATTCATTGGCTGATCACTAGCCCTATTACACAGGTGATATCAACCTGTTTGGCCAATATTCACCCTGAAACAAAGAAAACCCGAGCTAAGCAGGTCTACCTATTCTGTAAATAGCCATAATAATTAACCACACCTGCTGTTCTAGAGGCGGTGCAGAGTAATTAATGTACAGGTCATCTGATGGTGTGATGCTGCGGGAAGTTGCTGGAGGGGCTCAACATACATTCCGGGGAGCCGATAGGGGACAGCTCCTATTACACAGAGCCATGGCCAGCCGGCCGGCATTTTCGCTAAAAAATCTTTCAACATGTTGAAAGACAAGGATCAGCCTTTTAATCATTGCCTTTTAACAGGAGCTATTACACCAAGCGATTATCACAGTAGCTGCCGATAATCAGCTGAATGCTGTCAATAATTGCTTGGTGTAATAGGGCCTTTAGGCTTCCTATAGTACATTTCTGGATTTGAGATTCTCCTGCTGAATAGTTCTCCTGGACTTTAATCAATTATTGAATGACTTTAGAGAACCCCAGCTATTACTGTTCAGACCTAAAATACAGGAGAAACATAATATATGGACCATTTTTATAGAAAAATTAAAACTATTTTTGTAGAAAAAAATAGTTTTGTAGCCCCTTTGATAGAAAGAACACTTGAAGCAGCATTTCACGTGATTTCCTTTGCACTGCCAAAGTTTCTTGCTGTGTACTCTTTATCTTATAACCCTTGACCTGTCACTTCACTACTAACAGTAAACTTCATACAGAATCTTTCTTGCATGCACTACTAGTTTGTGTAATGACAGCTCCTGTCTCTTCTTACACACCCACTCTACACTGATAGGTCATTCTTGAACAGCAGAAGGTGAAACCCACAGCCCTGGCAGCGATTGGCTGCCACCAACCAACACCCCCTGTGCAAAGTTAAAATACATGTAAATAAGTGCACATTACATACAGGATGGTTTCAATTAAGCTGACGCAGAAGACAAACATGTTTACGTCGTCTGTTAGAAGTAACACACGCCTATCCTAAAGAAACTGTGCGTGAATAATAACACGTCAATTAGTTTTTAAGGCAGTAAAAGTTATTTATGACCTTTGGCTTGTTGCTACATACTCAAGGGGGATGGGACCACTCTCAGCTGGAATGCATGAATGAATTCTTTACAGTGCAGTATACGTAGAAATGTTTCTCTTACCTCTTGCTTAAGTATGTGTAAAATGACGAAAGGAGATATGCTTTTAAAAACTAATTTTACACAAAATGTTTAGGAATGCTCTCACTTAATTAGCTAGGAAATGTGCACCACACGGCAAAACCAATCGACAGAAGCTGAACAGAAGAACCTATAGAGTTACTTCGGTTGAAAACTTTGGGGATTACTTTTTTACATCTTCAATGTATTTATTTATCTGTTTGTGAGTTTATTAATAAAATGTATATGTATATTTCTGGACTTTCCTAAAACTGGGCATTAATCATTGAATAAGGATCAATCTTGTCATCTTGTCATCAACCCCCATTAATGTCATAATTACTAAACCCATTAACAAAATAAATAAATAAATCACCCAGATGGAAATGTTGAAAGATCATAGACAATGAGAGCAATGTTCTGCTGCAGTCGCTCCATGTAATAGCTATCCCCTTTGGTCTGCCCGGACAATCTTAAGTTCTGTTAGGAAGTGGGCCACACACTCGCCCCGCGGCACTGCAGGAGCTTGCAGTCGACCCCTTGCTGACGGCATTCCTGGACGGTTGCTAGGGGTGCGGCAGTGCTTCTTTTTTATGTAGCCAGGGTTTCACCAACCCCGGACGATCAGCAATAGGTGTTTGTCACTGTTATCAGCTGACTGATGGCCGGTACTGCTACTCAGCTGTCTGATGTGAAATAAGCTGGGACTCCAGGCACCATAAATATCCTCCACTTCCCTCTATTCCTTGCCTGTGACAGAGCCTCAGACCCTGAGTTGCCTCTTGACCTAGCGTTTTTTTTCTGCATTTATTTCCTGGCTTTTGACTTCTGACTTCGCTTTTGGATACGTTTTTTATACCTTTGCATTGCCCGTTTGTGTTTGACGCGGACTTATGACCCTGTTTTATTGTCTTATTTGTCAATGTTGTCTTGTTCTGTGTTCACTTAGTCAAGTTGGGGACTGTCCTCCAGTTGTCCGCTGCCACCTAGGGCAGTTGAGTCAAGTAGGCAGGGACAGCAGAGTGGGTGCCAGCATCAGGGCTGCACCTGTCTTTTGTCTTTCACTGGCACAGTCTTCTTTGCTGCCATCTCTGACTGTCCAGAGCAATAGCAAATCCCATAAAAAAACCCTCCTGCTTTGGACAGTTCCTGTCATGGACATAAGGGGGAGCAGAGAGCACTGTGTTACACAGGGAAAAAAACACCTTGGGGGAGATTTACTATTGTTGCATCCCTGGCTTATGCCAGGGAGAAGGCGATGATTCTTGCTTTCACCCTAGTGTACATCTGCCATATCTCTTGCTTGCCTGATGGGCGAGCAGGGGTATGAAAAGGCGGGGAGGAGACACCAGATTTATTAAGGTTTACACCAGGAAACAGGCATAAACAAGGTAAAAATCTACACCTGCTTTAAGCAGGTGTACATTTTTGCGCAATGTTGGCAGGCCGCAAAAGGGGGTGGGGCTTTAAGACTGGCATACGACTATGTCAGTTGTGATAAATCTCCGCCCAGATCTTTTAGGGCATACAGCAGCCCATAAGCACTGGCAAACTTGAGATTTTCAAACAGAAATCATTTACATGTAACTTTGTGACACCAGTTGATTGTCCTGCATGGCTGCATTTAACCCATTTCCCACCAGGAATGAGGCAATTTGTTAGGAACAAGACATTAATCACATCTATTTTCAATTTAGACAAATACACAGTGTGTGTTAATTGCCATGAAAATATATTTCAGAATAGTCATCATAGTCCTTTCTGTTTCATATCTTCTTCAGCTTCCTTAAAAAATGATAAACTTTGCAGTTTTCACTTCTTTGGGTCTGAATGAGTATGTTCAAGTTTCTAAAAAAAGCATATCTGGATTTAACCTGTTTTAAAGCCTATTGGAAATAACATACCCATATGCTTCTCATTTGTATGTCCATGTCTTTTTTTATATAGCTGGTTTAAAAAGGGGTGTTTAAGTTATAACTTCACAGAGCGGATTCATCGAGAACATTACCCCTCACTAGCATAGGGGGTGTTATTGCCACCAATAGAAACTACAGTTACTGCAGCACCTCTATGTGCCTCCTTCCCGCCTCTCCTCTTCAGATAGGTCCCTGAGCTGGATTATAGCCTGGTCACCCAGACAGTGCTGTGCCTGCGCCGCTACAGTCCAAAGCAGCGCAATGACTTAGGGTCCTATTCCACGGGCCGAGCAGGGCCCGATCAACGATGTAAACGAGCGCCGATGTGGCTGCGGCGGTCCTTGCCTGTGATTGGCTGAGCAGTCTGACAGCTCAGTAAGGCTGCTCCGGAGCTGCTGATGCTGTACCGCGGGACCCGGGGAGGAAGACGGAGCGGAGGAGAAGCCCTGCCAGGTAATGTATGGTGCTTCTCAAATGGTCTGTCACCCGCCGCGTGCCGCTATTCCACCGTAGCGATGCGTGGTGGGAGACCAATGATTTTAGGTCTGGCCCTAAATAAACAATCAGCCAATGACACAATCATTGGCTGATCATTTTCTCTATTCCACCGAGCGATAATCGTCCGAATCGGGCCGATTTGGCCGATTATTGCTCCCGTGGAATAGGCCCCTTAGGAGCAACAAGTGCAGAACTGTCAGGGTGACCAGGCTGTAATCCAGCCCAGGGGCAAATGTGAAGAGGATAGGTGGGAAAGAGGCACAGAGAGGTGCTGCAGGTCTAGGGCACTTCAGCTCTCTGCCCCACCTCTTTGACCCTGCTGCCCCGAAAATCTTTTTTTCCGATAATAACAGCACCAGCATAGATTTGTACTGTGGGAATTAACTTCTACTATGGGAATTAAATTTCTAACATTCTGCTTTAAGTTTGTGATTGTGGGGTACTGAGTGCGGAATGATGTGGGAGACTAGGTATTACAGAAGAGGAGTGTTAGAGACCATCCGAGACTGCACATTGCCAAGGAGCACAGTGAACCTCTGGTGGAAGCAGCAGTAGTAAGCTGCACTCTGGGTCAGAGCTGTTTCCACACTAGTTCCCTATTTCCTGATTCAGAAGGGCAGCTTTCATTGAACATACTAATAGGGCTGTATCCACTGGTGTAGCAAATTAATCTCTCTTTCTCCTTTCAGGGTAGTTATTCAATTTTTTTCTTGACCATTGTTCTTACGATAGTTGCAGAGGTAAGAAATGTTGCTAACAGAGGTGCTGCATTGTGAAATAACTCCATTGGCTTTAACTGACCCCAGATGTACAGGATAGGGTGAGAGAAAGTTAGATCCATTTGAATAAATTTCTTTTGGCTATGTGTCTAGCGGTTGAAGCGGTATATGTTCTCACAGTGTATGAAGGATATGAAATCACAAATCTTAAAATGTTGCCCAATGACCAACATATGTGTATATAATAGGACTCCCCTACCGCATCTGGCCAGACTGGGAAAACACTTTAATCCCTTAGACCATGCTATGTCACTCATACAGTATGTCAACCCCTTACAACCTAATTGTGGTTTCAACCTACAGGAACATGCAGGTGGCTATGCCTGCCCTGACAAAAAATACGTACTGTAAGCAGACATATCTCACAAGTAAACCTTTCTTTCCTCGTAATGTGAGAGGTGGAAGCTAAGACACTGAGGAATGAACCCTTGCTGCCAAGAAAGAGAAAATGGCTTGTGGATTAGAATAACCAGGGTGAAAGCAGGACTCTTCCAGAAGATGACACCTAGGTTGAAGTTGAACAGATAACAGATAACATTTTATTGAAGTGGTTTTAAAGTTCATGGTTTGTATAGTAAGGGTTACAGAGGGTCGCAGATAAACAACAACATGGTCAGCATTTCACCTGTAGCTGTCCCAATACATTTCTTTTCCAAGTTCACTGGGATGGAGCACCACCTCTGAAAGACCTAATGGCTGCTCGCTTAGATTGCAATATAAGATAAACATATCACAGTCTCAGGCTTTCAGAAGAAGGAGTAATATCACTGAAATATTTCCTGAATATCTCCAGCCCACACACTGTGGAGGGGGATCCTATGTCAGGAGCATAGCTTGCTCTTGGCACCCTAGGACTGAAGTCAGCTCCACTGCCCGTGGTACAGTAAAGGGCTGCTCAATGTGTCCATTATAGCATCAGCACTTGGACCAGGCAAGCAAGTGTATATATACTGTAGGGATCTTCCCGGGGGATGGTGTGTTAGGACACAGTTCAGGCAGCAAACTTGGACTTAAAAACAGCTTTGGTGTTTATTTGTAGCACAAACGGTCCAGCAACATAAATACAGCAACACCGTGCATTGATAATAAAAACAAAACAAAAAGGTCTTGCCCGTCTGGGCACTTACTAACACAGGTCACCTAACTGTCACTTCCATAGGCGGTATCGTGGAGTGTGAATAGGCCCCAGCAGTGATAGAACTCCTTGCTCCCAGGAAACACAGCATGCAAGCTGTTCACCCTGGCTGAGAGCAATCTCCTCTAGCTCTGTGGAGCTTTTACCCTGCTGCAGGCTTAACAAGGCACACCTGCCTGCAACACCTGAACTGGACCGGGGGAGGGGAATGGCAGGTCCCACTACCAACCTACCCACCATTCCAGTAAATCCAGGCCCGGAACATGAAAAAAACCCTCAGCAGCATAACACTGCTGAGTGACAGATCTCACCTGGATTCACCATCTCACCATATGCCTTAGCCTGGGTGAGATGTACCTCCCCTCAAATACTTCTCCAGTGACATGTCTACATATCCCCCCCCTTTTTTTCAGACCGGAGGGCTGAGCATTCTGTCCCCACAGACAGTGTACCCTTGATAGGGCATCAGCATTTGCCTGTAACTTTCCTGGCCTGTGTTCCACCGTGAAATTAAAGTTTTGGAGGGACAGAAACCATCTAGTTACCCTCGCATTTTTCTCCTTGTTAACCTTCATCCATGTTAGGGGGGCATGGTCGGTCACTAGCTTAAATTTTCTGCCTAGCAGGTAGTACCTCAGGGATTCTAGGGCCCATTTCACTGCCAGACACTCTCGCTCAACAATGGCGTAGTTTTTCTCGGCCGGGGATAGCTTCCTGCTTAAGTACATCACTGGGTGCTCCTCGCCATTCACGACCTGTGAGAGGACGGCACCTAACCCTGTGTTGGAGGCATCTGTCTGGACCAGAAATTCTTGCCTAAAGTCAGGGGTAACTAGTACAGGTTGTTGACACAAGGCAGATTTAAGGCTTTGAAAAGCCTTCTCGGCCTCTGGAGTCCATGTCACCATTGCGGACTTCGCACCCTTTGTCAGGTCAGTTAGCGGGGCTGCAACTGTGGCAAAGTTTGGCACGAACCTACGGTAATAGCCCGTAATACCCAGGAAAGCTCTGACCTGTTTCTTTGTGAGGGGTTTGGGCCAATTCTGTATTGCCTCAATTTTATTCAGTTGTGGTTTCACTAACCCCCTCCCAATAATGTATCCCAGGTATTTGGCCTCCTCTAAGGCTAGTGCACACTTCTCTGCATTGATGGTTAACCCCGCATCACTTATGGCATCTAACACCGCCTGGACCTTACAGAGGTGACTTTCCCAATCAGGGCTAAAAATGACCACATCATCGAGGTAGGCAGCAGAGTAGTCCCGATGTGGTCGCAGGATCAAGTCCATCAACCTCTGAAAAGTGGCAGGGGCTCCATGTAACCCGAATGGCATCACTACATATTGGAAGAGCCCATCAGGGGTGGAGAATGCGGTCTTCTCTCTAGCCTTAGGAGTGAGGGGGATCTGCCAGTAGTCCTTAGTGAGATCGAGGGTAGTTATGTACCTGGCATTACCCATCCTTTCGATCAACTCATCTACCCTGGGCATGGGGTAGGCATCGAACTTGGAGATCTCATTTAACTTTCTAAAATCATTACAGAACCTCCAAGTTCCATTGGGCTTTGGGATTAACACAATCGGGCTGGACCACTCGCTCTGGGACACCTCAATGACTCCTAGGTCAAGCATACGTTTTACCTCAGAGGATACCGCCTCCCTCCGTGCTTCTGGTATCCTATAGGGCTTAAGGTTTACTCTGCTTCTAGGCTCAGTTTCAATATGATGACTAATGAGATGCGTACGCCCTGGGAGGTCAGAAAACTTGTCTTTATTTTTCTGCAGGAATTCCTTAGTTTCCTGCTTCTGGGATACTGACAGGGTGTCACCAATCCTGACCGGAGGGATTGGTGGTGACAGATGACCAACAGGCTTTGTTGCCACCAAGGATTCCCTGTCTTTCCAGGGCTTGATCAAGTTTATGTGATAAACTTGGAAAGGCTTCCTTCTACCTGGTTGGTGTACCTTGTAGTTGACCTCACTGATCTTCTCTACAATTTCATAGGGACCCTGCCACTTTGCTAAGAATTTGCTTTCTACTGTGGGAACAAGTATGAGTACCCGGTCACCAGGGCTAAATGTCCTGATTCTCGCAGAACGATTGTAAATTCTGCTTTGGCCCTCTTGCGCCCTCTGGAGGTGTTCCCTTACTAGGGGCATTACAGTGGCTATGCGGTCCTGCATTTGTGCTACATGCTCTATAACACTCTTGTATGGGGTGGACTCACTTTCCCATGTCTCTTTCGCTATATCCAACAAACCCCTAGAGTGACGACCATAGACTAATTCGAAGGGAGAGAACCCTGTGGATGATTGGGGCACTTCCCTAATAGCAAACATTAGGTAAGGTAGTAAGTGATCCCAATCCCGACCATCTTTTTCCACTACTTTCTTTAACATATGTTTCAGGGTTTTATTAAACCTCTCCACTAACCCGTCCGTCTGTGGGTGATATACAGAGGTACGAAGGTGTGAGATTTTAAACAGTTTGCACAGGTCCTTCATTACCTTTGACATAAACGGAGTACCTTGGTCGGTCAAGATTTCTTTGGGGATCCCCACTCTGGAAAACATATAAAACAACTCACGGGCAATTGTTTTAGACGCAGTGTTTCTTAGGGGTACAGCCTCAGGATAGCGGGTTGCGTAGTCTAAGACCACCAAAATGTACTGGTGTCCCCTTGCCGACTTTACAATGGGACCCACCAAGTCCATTGCAATGCGGTCAAAAGGTACCTCTATGATGGGGAGCAAAACCAACGGGCTGCGGAAATGCGACACTGGGGCGCTAAGCTGACAAGTGGGGCACGACTCATAGTATTTTTTTATGTCAGCATAAATCACAGGCCAATAAAACCTCTGGAGGACTCTCTCCTGTGTTTTATCTGTCCCCAAGTGGCCCCCAAGGACATGATTATGGGCCATGTCGAGTACCTGACGCCGGTACGACTTAGGCACCAGAAGCTGTTCCACAACCTCATCATTAATCTTAGTGACTCTATAGTAGAGATCATTAGTCACAGAAAAATGTGGAAACTTTTTCTCAGCTTCTGGTTCCTGAGGTACCCCATTCATAACAGTGGCCTGCTCTCTCGCATTTTTGAGAGTGGGGTCCTGTAATTGTGCAGTACCAAAATTATCCCTAGACACCTCTAAGTCGGGAACATTCTGGTCAGTGGGAGGAGCCTCTTCCTCACCAGCCAGGACCTGCAAAGGAAAAGCATTTTCATCCTGTACATTTTTATCATTTACCATGGGTAATGCAATAGACTTAGGGGTATCCTCACTCCTTTCAGGGGATTGTTGTTTTCCCCATAGAGCCCAGAACAATGGAAAATCACGCCCCAATATCACATTATGCATAAGGTTTTTAACCACACCCACTTCATACTGTACAGCGCCTAGTTCAGTCCCGACATTAGCCAGTACTATAGGGTAAACCTTTGTATCACCATGTATGCATACCACACTCATATGTCTTTTTGGCACAAAGTCCCCAGTCACCAGGCTGGCATGCACCAAGGTGACAAGGCTTCCTGAGTCCAGCAACGCCTTAACAGGGAAGTTATTGACAGTAATGTGGCAGACTTGCGGTTCAGTCTCTAGTCCAGTGACCGCAGCAAGAGACGGTTCCGCAAATAGCGACTGACGCCGGCTAGCGTCACACTCCATGGGCTCAGTGGTAAGAGGGCAATGGGCAGACACATGTCCCGTCTCATGGCATCTCCAGCACTGGATAGGGCCTGGTCTCCTTGGCAGGGAGTCCTTTTTAGGGCCACTTAGCCACCGGGGACCATCACCAGTCTTTTGCCCCTGAGTTACCTCCTGAGCGCTCTTCCCTCTATCGGCACCCCTCCACACTCCCCCAATAGATGGAAGTCTCTTACCAGATGATGGCACAGATCTGGCACTCCGGGGAGGTGACGGTGCTGCAGGAACATCACGGAGGTAGTCCTCGGTCGCCTGGAACCTTTCCACAAGGCTGACAAGTTCGTCGGCACTCCTAGGGTCGCCTTGTCCCACCCAGCGTTGTAGATCAGCAGGAAGGGCACGGAGGTAGCGATCCATCACGACCCTCTCTAGGATCTGGGCAGGAGTAGAGGTGTCTGGCTCCAACCACTTTCTTGCCAAATGGATCAGGTCGTACATCTGGGACCTCGCTGACTTGTCGAGACTGTAGTTCCAGTTGCGGACCCTCCGGGCACGAACAGCAGCAGTAACTCCTAGTCGGGCGAGTATCTCTGCTTTTAGCCGAGGATAGTCTTTGACCTCTTGCTCACTGAGGTCATAATAGACCTTTTGAGGTTCGCCTGTTAAATAAGGCGCAATCACTTCTGCCCACTCAGTGGAGGGTAACTTCTCTCGCTCAGCCACCCGCTCAAAGACAGTTAAGTAGGCCTCAACATCATCATCAGCAGTCATCTTTTGCAGCGCACGCTGCACGGCTCTTTTCACAGACAAAGTCTCTGGCGCGGCTGCGGCCACCAGCTGGGGATTAGCACCTGCAGACGCCTCTTGCTTTGCTATCAGGTGCTCAATAAGTCTCTGTTGTGCAGCCATTGTCTGTTCATGGCGCAGGTTAGCATCTGTTAGAGCCTGTTGTTGCAGCCTATTAGCCTGCTCATGGCGCAGGTTAGCGTCTGTCAGAGCCTGTTGTTGCTGCAAACTCACTTGCATTAACTGCTTCATCATCTCCTCCATGTTGCTTGGCTGTTTTTGGAGTGAAGCAGCAGCCTTCACCCAGGACATAAGCAGCTGTAGCCAAGTTGATGCACACCGTTGCCCCTAGCAACCGTTTTGCCCGCTCCGCAGCACCAATTGTAGGGATCTTCCCGGGGGATGGTGTGTTAGGACACAGTTCAGGCAGCAAACTTGGACTTAAAAACAGCTTTGGTGTTTATTTGTAGCACAAACGGTCCAGCAACATAAATACAGCAACACCGTGCATTGATAATAAAAACAAAACAAAAAGGTCTTGCCCGTCTGGGCACTTACTAACACAGGTCACCTAACTGTCACTTCCATAGGCGGTATCGTGGAGTGTGAATAGGCCCCAGCAGTGATAGAACTCCTTGCTCCCAGGAAACACAGCATGCAGGCTGTTCACCCTGGCTGAGAGCAATCTCCTCTAGCTCTGTGGAGCTTTTACCCTGCTGCAGGCTTAACAAGGCACACCTGCCTGCAACACCCGAACTGGACCGGGGGAGGGGAATGGCAGGTCCCACTACCAACCTACCCACCATTCCAGTAAATCCAGGCCCGGAACATGAAAAAAACCCTCAGCAGCATAACACTGCTGAGTGACAGATCTCACCTGGATTCACCATCTCACCATATGCCTTAGCCTGGGTGAGATGTACCTCCCCTCAAATACTTCTCCAGTGACATGTCTACAATACATACAGTGACTTGGCACTTTTACCCTGCTTTCTTCTCATAGTTTTTAACACCAGTCTGCTCTTTGCTGCCACCAATTGTAGCCACTGTACTGACAGAGTCAGACAGAGACCGAGAGACACAGAATACACAGGGGTAAGCGCAAATCATATATAGACAGTACAGGAGCAGTGTCATTCCACAATTTAAAGACCTTACCAAAGTGGTAGACATTGATGACTGGACCAATGAGACTGCTAGAGATTAGAGGGGAGCTGAATTTAGATAATCTGTCAGTCTCTAAGAGTTAAATGAATGAAGGGTCAGCGCTGAGGTCTCATCGTTACTCTATACGAAGAAGGGACTTTTAGTTAGCTGTAAATGAATATCAAGAATATTCAAAACAAATTAACAAATCACTTTGTTGTTTAACTAAACCATCACTCTTGCCATACATTTTGAACCCCAAGGTGAACGTACAGCACACTGCTTCTGCCTTAAAGGGAATCCTACATAAGCATTGTGTATACTAACATGATGTTGTAGTCCCTGGTACACTGATTCCAGTGCGGTTTTCAGTTTTAACCCCGGACCAATTTCCATTTTGGCTCTTTCATTTTTTCCTCCTTTTGTTTAAAAGGCCATAGCATTTGCATTTTTTCACCTAGAAACCCACATAAGCCCTTATTTTTTGCGCCACTAATTGTACTTTGCAATTACACTCTTAATTTTTGCATAAAAAATGCTACGAAACCAGAAAAAAATGAAATGAGTGGTGAACTTGAAAAAAACACGCTTTTTTTTAATTTGGGGAGGTTTTCTGTTTATGCCGTTTGCCCTGGGGTAAAACTGACTTGAGACAATGAGATCTGTGCTCTATTGCTTTCAGCTGCTGCAGCCGAAAGCGATAGAATGCCGAGCTGGGATCAGCGTCATTACGGCGCAGACCGGCACAGATACGGGGATTGCTACTCTGCGATACTGATCTCAAGATCAGTATGGATCCCTATGATTGAATCCTAATCAGTCAGATAGTTTTCAGCTGTCATAGAGAAGGTGTCATACAGCAGCATCTAGAGTCAAGCATTCCTTACACCTAGATATACCTCAAATATCTTTAAGGACATTTTAACCTCTTAAGGACATAGGACGTATGCGTACGTCATATGTCCTCACTTGCACTTCAAAGCGGGGCCGCGCGGCGGCCCCGCTTTGAAGTGCCGCGAGTAGCCCGGGACCGCTGCTATTAGCGGGCACGGTCTGATCGCCGTGCCCGCTAATTAGCTAATCGGAGGCAGCTGTCAAAGTTGACAGCTGCCTCCGATTACCGGAGGCAACGTTTCCCTGGTGTCTAGTGGGGGAGATCGCTCCTCCGGGACCTTGTCCCGGAGGAGCGATCTCCGTTACTGATGCCGGCCGGGGACGCGTCCAAGATGGCGCCGTCCTCGGCTCGGCACTCGGTCGTTTTGGGCTGCAGCAGCCGAAAGCAAACGAGTGCCGATCTCATGGATCTCTGCAGCATATCTATGCTGCAGAGATCTCAATGAGAGATCCAAGTGTATATACTAGAAGTCCCCTAGGGGGGCTTCTAGTATATGTGTAAAAAAAAAAAAAAAGTGTTGTTAATAGTAAAAAGCCCCCTCCCCTAATAAAAGTCTGAATCACCCCCCTTTTCCCAGGTTTTAAATAAAAGTAAACAAATAAATAAATAAATAAACATGTTTGCTATCGCCGCGTGCGTAATCGCCCGAACTATTAATTAATCACATTCCTGATCTCGTACGTTAAACGGCGTCAGCGCAAAAAAATCCCAAAGTGCAGAATTGCGCATTTTTGGTCGCATCAAATCCAGAAAAAATGTAATATAAAGCGATCAAAAAGTCGTATATGCGCAATCAAGGTACCAATAGAAAGATCACATCATGGCGCAAAAAATGACACCTCGCACAGCCCCATAGCCCAAAGGATAAAAGCGCTATAAGCCTGGGAATGGAGCGATTTTAAGGAACGTATATTGTTTAACAACGGTTTGAATTTTTTACAGGCCATCAGATACAATATAAGTTATACATGTTATATATCGTTTTAATCGTAACGACTTGAGGAACATGCATAACAAGTCAGTTTTACCCCAGGGCGAATGGCGTAAAAACACATTTCCCCCAAATAAAAGAAATGAGTTTTTTTTTTCAATTTCACCACACTTTGAATTTTTTCCTGGTTTCGCAGTGTACTTTATGCAAAAATTCAGCCTGTAATTGCAAAGTACAATTAGTGACGCAAAAAATAAGGGGTCATGTGGGTTTCTAGGTGGAAAAATGCAAGTGCTATGACCTTTTAAACACAAGGAGGAAAAACCGAAAACGTAAAAACGAAAATGGGCCATGTCCTTAAAGGGTTAAGGTTTTAAATACAATGGAATCCAGGAGTACCACATGATAGTTATAACGGGCGCTTGTGAAGATGTGCTGGATGCATTCATAAGGTAAGTAAAACGTTAATTGTTGTAACACAACACACTTCAAAGTCATACTGGATTTTTTTTAAGTGTTATTGATAACCTATATTTCGATAACATTTGGCGAGTTGTGTTACAGCAAAAAACGTTTTACCTTATGAATGCATCCAGCACGTCTTGACCAGAGCGTGATATACCCATGATTTTGGAGTGTGGTTTTGGATTTGTTCACATTTGATCCCTTGCGGTATTTATAGGAGTGGCTGTGGTCGGGAATCTCAGGAGTGTTGTGTGGTTGCACAACCTGCTCAGGTGAGATTCATTATTTTGGCACACATACATCTTTTGTATAAAGTTTTCTACACCAGTCTATCCTTAACTCTGCTGCCCGATTAATCCACTTCTCCCCTTGCTCTGCCTCTCCCGTATGCCAATCCCTTCAATGATCTCCTTTTGTGCTTCCCCCATTGCTTCTACCTCACACAACTGCCTACAAGGTTTTGCCCGAACTTCCTCCATACTCTGGAACTCACTATCCTGACACATCCAACCATCAAGACCTTCAAAATCAACCTGAAATAAAAATCTCTTTAAAGAGGACCAATCACCTAAAAATCACTGTCCCTATTATCAAAGGAAATCTCTCCCTAAGTCTATCTATGAAGATACAGACTGCATGTGCAGTCTGTATCTTATCCCTTTACCCAATTCTCTTGATTGCTGAACGAAGGCCGGGTGCCGCCATTCCTGATGACGTCACTTTGCGTTTCACCGCTGGAACGCAAGTGACGTATTCAAGATGGCGTCGCCCGGCCTTCCAGCACCGAACAAGAGGATCAGGTAAAGTATAAGCTACAGACTGTAAAGGCAGTCTATTTATGAAGATACAGACTGCCTTTGCAGTCTGTATCTTATACTTTACCTGCTCCTCTTGTTTGCTGCAGCAAGGCCGGCGCCGCCATCTTAATTACGTCGCTTGCGTTCCACCGCTGGAGCGCAAGCGACGTAATCAAGATGGCAGCGCCCGGCATCGGACTGCAACGGACAAGAGGATCAGGTAAAGTATAAGATACAGACTGCAAAGGCAGTCTGTATCTTCATAAATAGACAAAATGAAGATACAGACTGCTGTTGCAGTCTGTATCTTATACTATACCTGTTCCTCTTCTTCGGCCCGGCCACCGCCATCTTGATTACGTTACTTGCGTTCCACCAATGGAACGCTAATGACGTAATCAAGATGGCGGCGGACGGCCTTGCTGCCGCTGTGGATGACGGGAGCTTCCTGTCTCGAGCCGGCTCTTTTGAAAAGAGCCGGCGCGAGACAGTGAATTGGAAAGTGAATAAAACAAAAACGCGGCCAAAAAAATAAATAAAAGTATTTACAAATGTTAATTAAATAAATAATTACATTGAATTAGGAAATAAAAAAAATGTAAATTTCTTCTGTGATTGGTTCTCTTTAAACTAGGCCACAAACTATAAAAATTCTGTGCCACTCTTGACTAGCTGCCTCTTTACCTTCTGTCTCCTTCCCCTTACCTAGAAGATTGTAAACCCTTGCAGGCAGGGTCCTTTATTCTTATGTACCAGCCTGCCATTTACCTTATTCATGTACAGTCCCTGACAGAAGTTCTGCCGCTTATCCATGATGTGGAAACCAAAGCTTATAACCTGACAAAATTCACCCATTGGTTTAAGAAATGACTCATATGCCTCCCAAATGAGTTGTTTTTAACAAAAACAAATTTGTTCCACTGCTGAAATATTGATCATTTAATAAACACAGAAAGGTCAGATTTTTGCAAGACAAACGTTTTGTCGCCTTGTCATATAATGTAGCCAATCCTAGTTTACAGCTTCATCTGTGCTTATTTATTGATTGGTTAATTAGTGGGTGTGTATAAAAAGAACTCCAGCACCCCAAACCTTCATTGAACTGCAACTTGACCTCTGACAACATGCCAAAAATCCGCCCTGCAGCCAAAGCCTTGATTATCAAGAGGCTGAAGACCAGATGCACCGCAGAGGTGGCTGGCACCTTTAATGTGTCTCAGTATCAAGTACACAGAATTCAAAAAAGTTTTTGAAGAGACTGGATTTTTTTTTTTAAAAGCCCAGGTCCGGCCGACCCGCCAAGACAACTGCTCAGGAGGAACGTTTGTTAGTTCGAAAATCAAAAGCCAGCCCCTCTTCCACTGCAGCATAGCTCCAACAGGCCTGGTCACCTCAAGTCCCTGTGTCAACTGGAACAGTTTGTAGGATTCTGTATCAAAATGGCCTCCATGGTGGAATCAGTGTCCAGAAGCCAGCACTAAATAAAAGGCTATAAAAAAAATGTGTGGCATTTGCAAAGGCCCACAGCCTGCTAAGGTGATGGATGCTAGAAAAGTGGCAGAAGGTGGATTTCTCAGATGAATCTTTAGTTGAAATACACCACAGTGGCTGCAAATACTGCAGGAGACCTACTGGAGCCCGTATGGATGCAAGATACACCCAGACAACAGTTAAGTTTGGTGGTGGAAAGATCAAGGTCTTGGGTTACAATCAGTAAGGTGGAGTACAAAACATTTGCAAGGTGGAAGGCAATATCAATAGCCTAAAATATGAAGAAGTATTAGCTACCTCTTACATTCCCAATCACAAAAAGGGTCAAATTTTGCAGCAGGATGGTGATTCATCTCATACATCCATCTCTTCATCAGAGTTCAAGACCAAGGTGCTCCAGGACTGGCCAGCCCAGTCACCAGACATGAACATCATTGAGCATGTTTGGGGTGGGATGAAAGAGGAAGCTTGGAAGACAAAAGCAAAGAATCTTGATGAACCCTGGAAGGCATGTAAGACGGCGATCTCTGCTATTCCTAGTGACCTTATCAATAAATTGTATGAATCATTGTGGAAATGCATTGATGCAGTCCTTTAAGCTCAATGAAGTCACACAAAATATTAAACATGGCTCTAATAGCAGCACAACTTTATTCACCAATGTTATGAAACATATCTTTGTATTTGAAGTGAATTTGTTTGATTTTCACATTATTTTCTGTGGGCGCCAAAACTTTTGTCTTGCCAAAATCTGACCTTTCTGTGTTCATTAAATGACTGATATTTCAGCAGTGAAGCAAATTTATTTTCATTAAAAAGAAACTCATTTGGGAGGTCTTCAGTTATTTCTAAAACTAATGGATGAATTTTAAGTCAGGTTTTAAGCTTTGATTTCCACAACATGGATAAGCGACAGAACTTCTGTCAGGGACTGGAATGTGTCAGGAATGGAGGACACGAGACAGGTAATACCCTAGCACTGACACCTGCCCAGCTGTCCCTGCCTGATTACCTCAACTTCCCTAAATGGCAGTAGATAACTGGTCAACAGTCCCTGGCCTGCACAGGTGTGATACAAAATGCGGACAAGACAGACAAACACAATGATACATAGTCAGAAATTAAGGTCGGCAACTAGAAGTCTGCGAAGTACAAAAACGTAGTCAGAAGAGTAGTCAAAAAGCCAAAGCCAAAATCTAGAACCAGGATAACAATCAAAACAAATGCTAGGTCAAGTAACACTCAGGAACTGAGGCTCTATCGCAGGCAAGGAAGGACACACAGGGAAGGCTATTTAAGGAGACTGAAATCCCAGCCCCAGGACGTGATTGGATTTGAGACTTCAACTCCCACAATACAACAGAAGCTGACTGGCGGAGATGGCTGCCAGACAGCACAAATTACATGTCCACAAACTACATGTCAAACACCTGAACCGTGTCTAATGATTAGCCGCCGCGCCCCAAGCAACCTGGCCGGTCGGTAGCTAGGGATGCCATCATTGTGCTTCATGCAACCGGCTGTACACTCCGGCATACTCTTGCGGGAGGACGGTCGTATGCTCTGGCTGTGCTGGGAGCCGAGCATGACGGCCGGGTCCTGACTTAATTGGGGACATTTATGAAGGTCCTGCTACAGGTGTATGCCGGGGAGAAGGCGCAGATTCGCCCCTTGTCCCTGGCGAACACCTGCCATATGCCCCACTCAACCGATGGGGCGGGCTGGGGGGGGGCGCGGCAAGTATATGTTCACTCGTTTACTAAATTTTAGGGTTTATATATGTGCTTTTGTTAACCCTTATTATCTCTTCTTTTAAAACTCTCTTTTTAAGGGCAAGTCCCTTTCTTGTCCGATCAAGCACAGTTTGGTCAAGTCTGTTCAATAGACAAAAACAAGTCACATCCAGATATCAGCTACCACTTTTATGTCTGTTGAAATAGTGAAGCAATTATTTATTGTCAGTTAATATTCTGCCACAAACAATAGTTTAACATAACCTGTTACCTAAATTGCCTTCCAGTTTTGCAATAAATAGATTTTTTGTTTGATGCAAACTTTAAATGATTCATTGACTCCAACTAGGGAAAAGAGTACCAATAACCTCTTTACCAAGGAGAAAAGATCACGTATCAGCTTTCACACAGATAGTAAGAGGGATATAGCCCACCACCTTTCCTAGCATGACCCCATATATAACATTTTGTCGGCATATCGCTAGTAACATGGACAGGGACAGTTTTAGACTACGTGGAAAATTTATCAAGACTCTTGTAAACTCTTATCCTAAACCTATAGCTCCAAGGCTATATAGCTACCAAAGTGCTTTCAGTTACCTGCTATTAGTAGAATCCATAAAGGGCCAGTGACCAACAACTCTAACTTTTAATAACAAAAGCTGTATTTTTCCTGTGCCATAAGAGACTGTATGATCGTGGAATTTGTGTACAAGAACTATTCAGTAAAGTTGTTTACTGAAGGTGTTTCATGGAACCCTAGTATCAGAAGTCATTCACCTGAACCTTGTATTACTGAAACAGCCTGACAATTTTAGGTCTGGACCTAAAGAAACAATCAGCCGATGATCATTTCATCGGCTAATCGTTCTCGCTATTAAACAGAGCAATAATTGGCCAAATCAGCCTGATTCAGCCGATAATCGCTCTGTGTAATAGAGCCCTTAGGGTCCATTTACACAGAAAGATTGTCTGACAGATTATCTGCCTAAGATTTGAAGCCAAAGCCAGGAATAGATTTGAAGAGAGGAAAAATCTCAGGCTTTCCTTTATGACCTGATCTCTGTTTATAGTCTGTTCCTTGCTTTGGCTTCAATCTTTGGCAGATAATCTGTCAGATAATCTCTTTGTGTAAATGCACCCTCATGGTGCGTTTACACAGAAAGATTTATCTGACAGATTTTGGAAGCCAAAGCCAGGAATGGATTTGAAAAGAGGAGAAATCCAGTCTTTCCTTTATGACCTGATCCCTGTTTATAGTCTGTTCCTGGTTTTGGCTTCAAAGATCTGTCAGATAAATCTGTCTGTGTAAACGCACCATAATGGTACTTTTACACGGTGTGATAATTCGCCCAATCGCACGATTAAAGATTTTGAATGAATGATGTTTTTTTTTATAACAATCAGCGTTTAGTCGGAACGATACATTGTACGGAATATTCGTTTTGCGATCGTTTTGCGATCGCTTAAGCCTATCTCACACATAGGGGAAATTGTTGAAAGACTGTTTACACTGAACGATCTGCAAATTTTTTGCAAACGATCAACAATGATTTGAGAACATGTTGAAAGATCAAAATGAACGATTTTTTGCTCATTGTTTGATCGTTCGCTGCGTTTACACGTACGATTATCGTTCGAATTCAATCGTTATCGTGCAAAAACAAACGATAATCGTCCCGTGTAAAAGGACCATTAGGGTGCGTTTACACAGAGAGATTTATCTGACAGATTTTGGAAGCCAAAATGGCTTTGGAAGGAATGGATTTGAAAGGAGGATAGATCCCAGTCTCTTTTATGACCTGATCCCTAATTATAGTCTGTTCCTGGTTTGGGCTTCAAAGATCTGTCAGATAACTCTGTCTGTGTAGACGCACCATAATGCTAAGTTTACACGAGGCGATTATTGGCCCGATCGCATGATTAACGATTTCGAAGTAACAATTTTTTTTTTTATAACGATCAACCTTTAGACAGTACGATATATCGTCCGGAAAAATCGTTTTGCGATCGTTTTGCGATCGCGCGCCAGCAGCCCGGCCCGCCCGCAGCCTGCCGCAACCGCAAGCCCTCAACCGCAGCCCCCTGCGCCGCCCCGATCGCACCCGATTGCCACCCCCGCCGCTCCGATCGCCACCCCCGCCGCTGCCGCTGTGATCGCTGAAGAGATTGGCTGAAGAGGAGCCGTTTGAAATTCCCGGCTCCCCTCATCAGCCAATCAGTGCACTGAAGAGGGGAGCTGGGGATGTAAAAGACCTGCTACGCAGAGCAGGTAAAATATGGTCTCGGCGGGGGGATCGGAGCGGCGACAGGGACGATCAGAGCGGCGGCGGGGGTGGCGATCGGAGCGGCAGCAGCGGGGGTGGCGATCGGAGCAGCGGCGGGGTGGTGATCAGAGCGGCGGCAGCGGGGGTGGCGATCTAGCTGGCGCAGGGGGCTACGGATGGGCAGGGGGCCGGGCAGGGCTGCGGGCGGCCGGACTATTGTGCGACGACTGTTTACACGGAACGATCAGCAAATTTTTTACGAACTACGATTTATGAACATGTTAAAAGATCAAAATGAACGATTTCTCGCTCGTCGTGCGATCATTCGCTGCGTTTACACGTACGATTATCGTTCGAATTATCGTTGTAAATTCGTTGTAAATTCGCACGATAATCGTTCCGTGTAAACCCAGCATAATGCTGGGTTTACACGGGACGATAATTGGCCCGATCGCACGATTAACGATGTCGGAGTAACGATTTTTTTTTTTATAACGATCAACGTTTAGACGGTACGATATATCGGACGGAAAAATAGTTTTGCGATCGTGCGCCTGCAGCCTGGTCCGCCCGCAGCTCGGCCCCCCACTCATCCGCAGCCCGGCCCCATGGTCAACCGCAGCCCCCTGCGCCGCCCCGATCGCCACCCCCGCCGCTCCGATCGCCGGCCCGATTGCCTGCCCCGCCGCCGCTCCGATCGCCACCCCCGCCCCGATCTAGGTGAGCCGGGAATTTCAAACGGCTCCTCTTCAGCCAATCAGTGCTCCTCTTCAGCACTGATTGGCTGAAGTGGAGCCGTTTGAATTTCCCGACTCCCCTCTTCAGCCAATCAATGCACGGCAGCACTGATTGGCTGAAGAGGGGCCGTTTGAATTTCCCGGCTCCCCTCCTCAGACAATCAGTGCTGCCGTGCATTGATTGGCTGAAGTGGGGAGCCGGGAAATTCAAACGGCTCCTCTTCAGCCAATCAGTGCTGAAGAGGAGCACTGATTGGCTGAAGAGGAGCCGTTTGAAATTCCCGGCTCACCTCTTCAGCCAATCAATGCACTGAAGAGGGGAGCCGGGGATTTTGAAGACCTGCGACGTGGAGCAGGTAACGTATGTTCTTGGCCGCGGCGGGGGTGATCTTTGCGGCGGCAGGCGGGCGCGCGGGGGGGTGGCGATCGGAGCGACGGGGGTGGCGATCGGAGCGCTGGCAGCAGGAGTGGCTGGTGGTGGGGGTGGCAATCGGAGCGGCGGCGGGGTGGTGATCGGAGCGGCGGCGGCGATCGGAGCGGCGGCGATCGGGACGGCGATCGCGCCGGCGCAGGGGGCTGCGGATGAGCGGAACGATCGGCAAATTTTTTGCAAACGACGAACGACGATTTAAGAACATGTTAAAAGATCAAAATTAACGATTTGTCGCTCGTCGTTTGATCGTTCGCCGCGTTTACACGTACGATTATCGTTCGAATTTAATCATTATCGTGCAAATTCGCACGATAATCGCTCCATGTAAACCCAGCATAAGTCTCCTATAGGGATTTTCCAGGATAAAACAATTGATAACTAGAGATGAGCATAACTCGAGCATGCTGGAGTCTTATTGTTCGGCATTTGAATACCGCTGGCTGAAGAAGCTAAATGCAGCCCTAGGGAGTCTGGGAAAACATGGCTATAGCCAACAAGAAAGTTGTTAGCACCTATAACAATGTACAAAAATTAAAATAAAATGACAGCCAGAAAATAGAAACAGATTAGAATAAAAAAAAACACTACTTTTTAAGGCTATGTTCACACAACACAACAGAAACTTACCTTCATCCTCAGTACCCTGTGTCCTATAGGGAAATATCAGCAGGTTTGATGCTTCCAATCTGCTGATTCTCTCTCATGTATTACTGCACTCTATTGAAGTCAATGGGAATTTGGATGGTAGTGCACAGTATAGAATAACAGCCATAAATTGAACATGTTCTGGCTCATGTGTCCAATATTTTTTCAATGTACTGGTGCAATGTCTGTGTGATGTGAGATACTGGGTTTGTACTTAGTAAACTTTCTCCTGAACATGACTGATGATTTACTTCTCTTGGCAGGTATATATTTGCTGAGGTTCAATAAATTAATTGTGCATATGCTTGGACATGTATGGTTAATCCACAACTTACATTTGGCCTCTTTACCAATGAAACCTTTTACTGTTTTCATAGTGTAATGGGTGTTTTAAACCTGAATGCACTAGAGAAAGTGGATGTACTATATACAGTGGCGGTTTAAACTGGTTGGTAACTAGAGGAGTACACTGTGAAACTGCAGTAAATCAGTTTCTCAGGAGACACAGTTTAAATAAATATTAAAGGGGTAGTGTGGCATAAAGTAATTATTCACTAAATAACACACATTACCAAGTTATACAACTTTGTAATGTATGTTATGTTAGTGAATGGCCCCCTTCCCTGTGTTCCCCCCCACCCACGCTAGACCCGGAAGTGTAGGGCTCTATACTCACCTGATTCGTGTCGACCCCCGTCCGCCATCTTGTAACAACGATGTCATCTTCGGACGGACGGCCGAACCGCTCCGACTGTCCCTCGTGCCAGTTGCCCTTTGCCGCGTCATCAGCTGCTCAGCCGCGATTGGCTGAGCATACCTGTCCGAAGATGACATCATTGTCATAAGATGGCGGACGGGGGTCGACACGAATCAGGTGAGTATAGAGCACTACACTTCCAGGTCTAGCGTGGGTGGGGGGGAACACGGGGAAGGGGGCCATTCACTAACATAACATACATTACAAAGTTGTATAACTTTGTAATGTGTGTTATTTAGAGAATAATTGCTTAGCGCCGCACTACCCCTTTAATAATTGTCAGTTTGTTATATAACAAGAATTCATTGTTGTATTTTTTAACTCAAAATTTTATACTATGTATACTTAGCATTTTCAGTGAAAAGCCTCCTCTTTTAAATGAAATTGCAACAAAATTGTTATAAATATGTGATTATATGGCCCTAGCACTGTTTCCAGCCATATAAGTAATCGCTATGAGTGTTACTTATATTGCCCGAAAATGTACTTTGTAGGTCTTACCTATGTACAGAAGGTATGGGGGTGGGTCCCTTTAAAGTAGAACTCTTGTTGAGGTAAATATTGGCTTCCCTGTGTCACCCATACACCACAATGAGGTGGCCCTGTGTTGGATGGGATCCTAGCTACTAATAGTTACTGTCTAGTTAATGTCTCATTTTTTTTAAGCACAGATTAAATAATACCACTGAAATGATAGAAGTATAAATATGCAGGTTATAGAAATCCTGTGGATCTGTTTATCTAGAAGCCACATGGTATTCCAGCAAATAAAACAAATTGCAGAATGAGAAATTCAAACAAGTATGTGAATATGATATAAAAGTTTGCCCTTGCTTTATCACGTTATGTCAATATTGACCTCATGGGGACTTAGTGGGACAGAGTACACTATAATGTCACTCACTGGGAGATTATCACCATCCTGGTGGTCTGGTGTCGGGGTAACAGGAGGACCTGTGGCCAAGACATGTGAGTTTACAAGTTGCCTTACTTGCCTTACTATTCTGATGGGCTTGAACATAATATTAAAGGGGTTGTCCAGCTTAAAACTTTTTTATTCCTTTCTGTTCCTTTCCCAAAGTTATACATACCACCCATGTGCTTCTAGTTCCAGTCTGTAAGACAGAACGGCTTGAGAAAGGCTCCGTTATATGTGGGTGCCGAAATGCGTTGCGCTTATTAATAAATTATTCGGACTCCTGAATTGATGGTCCATCTGTACTGCGTCTATCATGGACTGTGGTAACCACTCACCTGTGCTTGGGATTTCATAGAGGATCAAGTGGCACGATAGGTCTGGATGAAGCCGTTCTGTCTTACATATTCCTGACACCGGTGGACACGGGTGGTGATCTCTCTTCCTTTGAGCTGCGGTGACTTATGTATACCACAACACGCTTCTATAGAGTTGTGCCTATTTCTGCACAACTCGACTAGGTGAGTTCCTTTCAATACAATTTTGTGTGCGCTCACCTTTGCTGACTGTATTGCACTAGGAAGCGCCCTGATGTTTGTTTGTACAGTTCCAGTCTGGTCATTTTCCTTGACTTTGACCACCTCTACAGCTGCACAGGATGTTCTGTAGTTCTAAAAATTTCTATGACTGTTGTCACAATACATGTTACTGCCCTCCATTTTGTGCCAATACATCACAGAACGTGTCATAGCACTGGGCGGTCCTGGCAGTGAGAGAGTCCTATTAGTTTGTACACTCAGTGTCACATGTTCCTTTGTAGCCATTGACAGTGCTCTTCAGGACCTTCATCACATGGTCCCTCAGAGCCAATAGAATCACAGAGATTGAACCTGCTGCCTAAAAGTGCAGTGTTATGTACTATCTGTGCTCTATGGAAGGAGAGAACAGTGATCACTACTCCCCCAATCATCTCCCCCATGCAGCAGAGCTTGTATATACATGCAGGGACATGACTGGAGCGCAGTGGCAGTCACATACATGCAGGGACATGACTGGAGCTCAGTGGCAGTCATATACATGCAGGGACATCACTGGAGCTCAGTGGCAGTCATATACATGCAGGGACATCACTGTAGCTCAGTGGCAGTCATATACATGCAGGGACATCACTGGAGCTTAGTGGCAGTCATATACATGCAGGGACATCACTGGAGCTCAGTGGCAGTCATATACATGCAGGGACATCACTGGAGCTCAGTCGCAGTCATATACATGCAGGGACATCACTGGAGCTCATTGGCAGTCATATACATGCAGGGACATCACTGGAGCTCAGTGGCAGTCATATACATGCAGGGACATGACTGGAGCTCAGTGGCAGTCATATACATGCAGGGACATCACTGGAGCTCATTGGCAGTCATATATATGCAGGGACATCACTGGAGCTCAGTGGCAGTCATATACATGCAGGGACATGACTGGAGCTCAGTGGCAGTCATATACATGCAGGGACATGACTGGAGCTCAGTGGCAGTCATATCCATGCAGGGACATGACTGGAGCTCAGTGGCAGTCATATACATGCAGGAACATCACTGGAGCTCAGTGGCAGTCATATACATGCAGGGACATCACTGGAGCTCAGTGGCAGTTATATACATGCAGGGACATCACTGGAGCTCAGTGGCAGTCATATACATGCAGGGACATCACTGGAGCTCAGTGGCAGTCATATATATGCAGGGACATCACTGGAGCTCAGTGGCAGTCATATACATGCAGGGACATGACTGGAGCTCAGTGGCAGTCATATACATGCAGGGACATCACTGGAGCTCAGTGGCAGTCATATATATGCAGGGACATCACTGGAGCTCAGTGGCAGTCATATACAAGCAGGGACATCACTGGAGCTCATTGGCAGTCATATACATGCAGGAACATGACTGAAGCTCAGTGGCAGTCATATACATGCAGGGACATCACTGGAGCTCAGTGGCAGTCATATATATGCAGGGACATGACGAGCTCAGTGGCAGTCATATACATGCAGGGACATCACTGGAGCTCAGTGGCAGTCATATACATGCAGGGACATCACTGGAGCTCAGTGGCAGTCATATACATGCAGGGACATCACTGGAGCTCAGTGGCAGTCATATACATGCAGGGACATCACTGGAGCTCAGTGGCACTCATATACTGTACATGCAGGGACATCACTGGAGCTCAGTGGCAGTCATATACATGCTGGGACATGACTGGAGCTCAGTAGTAGTCATATACATGCAGGGACATCACTGGAGCTCAGTGGCAGTCATATACATGCAGGGACATCACTGGAGCTCAGTGGCAGTCATATACATGCAGTGGCGGTCTTTGGCACCAAGCACACCAAGCGATCGCTTGGGGCCCCCAACGTCCAGGGGGGCCCCCACGCCCCGCTCTTGTGCTCAAGACCGCTGGACAGGGCCGCTGCCCCGCTCGCTGCTGCCATCTGAACTGTAACTATGAGCACTCGTAATGAGCGCTCATAGTTACATGCAGCAGCACTGACAGGGCGGGAGACATTGGCTCCCTTCCTGTCAGTCACTCTTGTGCGCTCCCCCAGTTAAACAGACCCCTGTGTGCTCCCCCTCCCATATTAGTATATAACACAATAAAACAAACACTTATACTCACCTGGGTCTGGGCGTCTCCTCTTCTCTTCACTCTTGTGGCTGCAGGAAGTGTTTTCCCTGCGGTCACAAGTGGCAGCTTTGTCCTTGTGGTGTCGGCGCTCTAATGACATCACTGGAGCATCGGCGCCAGGACAAGGGGAGTGCGGCCTCTTGTGATCACAGGGAAAACCCTTCCTGCGGCCACAAGAGTGAAGAGAAGAGGAGACGTCCGGACCCAGGTGAGTATAAGTGTTTGTTTTATTGTGTTATATACTATACGGGAGGGGGAGCACACAAGGGTCTGTTTAACTGGGGGAGCGCACATCGGGGGTCTATATAAATGGGGGGAGCACACAGGGGGGCTATATAACAGGGGGAACACACAGGGGGGGCTATAGACTACAGGGGCTTCACAGAGGGGTCTATATACTACTCGGGGCAACACACAGCGGTCTATTGTTTTGGAATGCGTGTCGAGGGGGGGGCCCCAGACATAACTTCGCTTGGAGCCCCAGAAATGTCAAGACCGCCCCTGTATACATGCAGAGACATCATTGGAGCTCAGTGGCAGTCATATACATGCAGGGACATCACTAGAGCTCAGTGACAGTCATATACATGCAGGGACATCACTGGAGCTCAGTGGCAGTCATATACATGCAGGGACATCACTGGAGCTCAGTGGCAGTCATATACATGCAGGGACATCACTGGAGCTCAGTGGCAGTCATATACATGCAGAGACATCATTGGAGCTCAGTGGCAGTCATATACATGCAGGGACATCACTAGAGCTCAGTGGCAGTCATATACATGCAGGGACATGACTGGAGCTCAGTGGCAATCATATATATGCAGGGACATGACGAGCTCAGTGGCAGTCATATACATGCAGGGACATCACTGGAGCTCAGTGGCAGTCATATACATGCAGGGACATCACTGGAGCTCAGTGGCACTCATATACTGTACATGCAGAGACATCACTGGAGCTCAGTGGCAGTCATATACATGCTAGGACATGACTGGAGCTCAGTAGTAGTCATATACATGCAGGGACATCACTGGAGCTCAGTGGCAGTCATATACATGCAGGGACATCACTGGAGCTCAGTGGCAGTCATATACATGCAGAGACATCACTGGAGCTCAGTGGCAGTCATATACATGCAGGGACATCACTAGAGCTCAGTGGCAGTCATATACATGCAGGGACATCACTGGAGCTCAGTGGCAGTCATATACATGCAGGGACATCACTGGAGCTCAGTGGCAGTCATATACATGCAGGGACATCACTGGAGCTCAGTGGCAGTCATATACATGCAGAGACATCATTGGAGCTCAGTGGCAGTCATATACATGCAGGGACATCACTAGAGCTCAGTGGCAGTCATATACATGCAGGGACATCAGTGGAGCTCAGTGGCAGTCATATACATGCAGGGACATCACTGGAGCTCATTGGCAGTCATATACATGCAGGGACATGACTGGAGCTCAGTGGCAGTCATATACATGCAGGGACATCACTGGAGCTCAGTGGCAGTCATATACATGCAGGGACATCACTGGAGCTCAGTGGCAGTCATATACATGCAGGAACATCACTGGAGCTCAGTGAGAGTCATATACATGCAGGGACATCACTGTAGCTCAGTGGCAGTCATATACATGCAGGGACATCACTGGAGCTCAGTGGCAGTCATATACATGCAGGGACATCACTGGAGCTCAGCGGCAGTTATATACATGCAGGGACATCACTGGAGCTCAGTGGCAGTCATATACATGCAGGGACATCACTGGAGCTCAGTGGCAGTCATATACATGCAGGGACATCACTGGAGCTCAGTGGCAGTCATATACATGCAGGGACATCACTGGAGCTCAGTGGCATTCATATACATGCAGGGACATCACTGGAGCTCATTGGCAGTCATATACATGCAGGGACATCACTGGAGCTCAGTGGCAGTCATATACATGCAGGGACATGACTGGAGCTCAGTGGCAGTCATATACATGCAGGGACATCACTGGAGCTCAGTGGCAGTCATATATATGCAGTGACATGACTGGAGCTCAGTGGCAGTCATATACATGCAGGGACATCACTGGAGCTCAGTGGCAGTCATATACATGCAGGGACATCACTGGAGCTCAGTGGCAGTCATATACATGCAGGGACATCACTGGAGCTCAGTGGCAGTCATATACATGCAGGAACATCACTGGAGCTCAGTGAGAGTCATATACATGCAGGGACATCACTGTAGCTCAGTGGCAGTCATATACATGCAGGGACATCACTGGAGCTCAGTGGCAGTCATATACATGCAGGGACATCACTGGAGCTCAGTGGCAGTTATATACATGCAGGGACATCACTGGAGCTCAGTGGCAGTCATATACATGCAGGGACATCACTGGAGCTCAGTGGCAGTCATATACATGCAGGGACATCACTGGAGCTCATTGGCAGTCATATACATGCAGGGACATCACTGGAGCTCAGTGGCAGTCATATACATGCAGGGACATCACTGGAGCTCATTGGCAGTCATATACATGCAGGGACATCACTGGAGCTCAGTGGCAGTCATATATATGCAGGGACATCACTGGAGCTCAGTGGCAGTCATATACATGCAGGGACATGACTGGACCTCAGTGGCAGTCATATACATGCAGGGACATGACTGGAGCTCAGTGGCAGTCATATACATGCAGGGACATGATTGGAGCTCAGTGGCAGTCATATACATGCAGGGAACATCACTGGAGCTCAGTGGCAGTCATATACATGCAGGGACATCACTGGAGCTCAGTGGCAGTTATATACATGCAGGGACATCACTGGAACTCATTGGCAGTCATATACATGCAGGGACATCACTGGAGCTCAGTGGCAGTCATATACATGCAGGGACATGACTGGAGCTCAGTGGCAGTCATATACATGCAGGGACATCACTGGAGCTCAGTGGCAGTCATATATATGCAGGGACATCACTGGAGCTCAGTGGCAGTCATATACATGCAGGGACATCACTGGAGCTCATTGGCAGTCATATACATGCAGGAACATGACTGAAGCTCGGTGGCAGTCATATACATGCAGGGACAATCACTGGAGCTCAGTGGCAGTCATATATATGCAGGGACATGACGAGCTCAGTGGCAGTCATATACATGCAGGGACATCACTGGAGCTCAGTGGCAGTCATATACATGCAGGGACATCACTGGAGCTCAGTGGCAGTCATATACATGCAGGGACATCACTGGAGCTCAGTGGCAGTCATATACATGCAGGGACATCACTGGAGCTCAGTGGCAGTCATATACATGCTGGGACATGACTGGAGCTCCGAGTAGTCATATACATGCAGGGACATCACTGGAGCTCAGTGGCAGTCATATACATGCAGAGACATCATTAGAGCTCAGTGGCAGTCATATACATGCAGGGACATCACTAGAGCTCAGTGGCAGTCATATACATGCAGGGACATCACTGGAGCTCAGTGGCAGTCATATACATGCAGGGACATCACTGGAGCTCAGTGGCAGTCATATACATGCAGGGACATCACTGGAGCTCAGTGGCAGTCATATACATGCAGAGATATCACTTGGAGCTCAGTGGCAGTCATATACATGCAGGGACATCACTAGAGCTCAGTGGCAGTCATATACATGCAGGGACATCAGTGGAGCTCAGTGGCAGTCATATACATGCAGGACATCACTGGAGCTCATTGGCAGTCATATATATGCAGGGACATCAGTGGAGCTCAGTGGCAGTCATATACATGCAGGGACATCACGTGAAGCTCAGTGGCAGTCATATACATGCAGGGACATGACTGGAGCTCAGTGGCAGTCATATACATGCAGGGACATGACTGGAGCTCAGTGGCAGTCATATACATGCAGGGACATGACTGGAGCTCAGTGGCAGTCATATACATGCAGGAACATCACTGGAGCTCAGTGGCAGTCATATACATGCAGGGACATCACTGGAGCTCAGTGGCAGTCATATACATGCAGGGACATCACTGGAGCTCAGCGGCAGTTATATACATGCAGGGACATCACTGGAGCTCAGTGGCAGTCATATACATGCAGGGACATCACTGGAGCTCAGTGGCAGTCATATACATGCAGGGACATCACTGGAGCTCAGTGGCAGTCATATACATGCAGGGACATCACTGGAGCTCAGTGGCATTCATATACATGCAGGGACATCACTGGAGCTCATTGGCAGTCATATACATGCAGGGACATCACTGGAGCTCAGTGGCAGTCATATACATGCAGGGACATGACTGGAGCTCAGTGGCAGTCATATACATGCAGGGACATCACTGGAGCTCAGTGGCAGTCATATATATGCAGTGACATGACTGGAGCTCAGTGGCAGTCATATACATGCAGGGACATCACTGGAGCTCAGTGGCAGTCATATACATGCAGGGACATCACTGGAGCTCAGTGGCAGTCATATACATGCAGGGACATCACTGGAGCTCAGTGGCAGTCATATACATGCAGGAACATCACTGGAGCTCAGTGAGAGTCATATACATGCAGGGACATCACTGTAGCTCAGTGGCAGTCATATACATGCAGGGACATCACTGGAGCTCAGTGGCAGTCATATACATGCAGGGACATCACTGGAGCTCAGTGGCAGTTATATACATGCAGGGACATCACTGGAGCTCAGTGGCAGTCATATACATGCAGGGACATCACTGGAGCTCAGTGGCAGTCATATACATGCAGGGACATCACTGGAGCTCATTGGCAGTCATATACATGCAGGGACATCACTGGAGCTCAGTGGCAGTCATATACATGCAGGGACATCACTGGAGCTCATTGGCAGTCATATACATGCAGGGACATCACTGGAGCTCAGTGGCAGTCATATATATGCAGGGACATCACTGGAGCTCAGTGGCAGTCATATACATGCAGGGACATGACTGGACCTCAGTGGCAGTCATATACATGCAGGGACATGACTGGAGCTCAGTGGCAGTCATATACATGCAGGGACATGATTGGAGCTCAGTGGCAGTCATATACATGCAGGAACATCACTGGAGCTCAGTGGCAGTCATATACATGCAGGGACATCACTGGAGCTCAGTGGCAGTTATATACATGCAGGGACATCACTGGAACTCATTGGCAGTCATATACATGCAGGGACATCACTGGAGCTCAGTGGCAGTCATATACATGCAGGGACATGACTGGAGCTCAGTGGCAGTCATATACATGCAGGGACATCACTGGAGCTCAGTGGCAGTCATATATATGCAGGGACATCACTGGAGCTCAGTGGCAGTCATATACATGCAGGGACATCACTGGAGCTCATTGGCAGTCATATACATGCAGGAACATGACTGAAGCTCGGTGGCAGTCATATACATGCAGGGACATCACTGGAGCTCAGTGGCAGTCATATATATGCAGGGACATGACGAGCTCAGTGGCAGTCATATACATGCAGGGACATCACTGGAGCTCAGTGGCAGTCATATACATGCAGGGACATCACTGGAGCTCAGTGGCAGTCATATACATGCAGGGACATCACTGGAGCTCAGTGGCAGTCATATACATGCAGGGACATCACTGGAGCTCAGTGGCAGTCATATACATGCTGGGACATGACTGGAGCTCCGAAGTAGTCATATACATGCAGGGACATCACTGGAGCTCAGTGGCAGTCATATACATGCAGAGACATCATTAGAGCTCAGTGGCAGTCATATACATGCAGGGACATCACTAGAGCTCAGTGGCAGTCATATACATGCAGGGACATCACTGGAGCTCAGTGGCAGTCATATACATGCAGGGACATCACTGGAGCTCAGTGGCAGTCATATACATGCAGGGACATCACTGGAGCTCAGTGGCAGTCATATACATGCAGAGATATCATTGGAGCTCAGTGGCAGTCATATACATGCAGGGACATCACTAGAGCTCAGTGGCAGTCATATACATGCAGGGACATCAGTGGAGCTCAGTGGCAGTCATATACATGCAGGGACATCACTGGAGCTCATTGCCAGTCATATATATGCAGGGACATCAGTGGAGCTCAGTGGCAGTCATATACATGCAGGGACATCAGTGAAGCTCAGTGGCAGTCATATACATGCAGGGACATGACTGGAGCTCAGTGGCAGTCATATACATGCAGGGACATGACTGGAGCTCAGTGGCAGTCATATACATGCAGGGACATGACTGGAGCTCAGTGGCAGTCATATACATGCAGGAACATCACTGGAGCTCAGTGGCAGTCATATACATGCAGGGACATCACTGGAGCTCAGTGGCAGTTATATACATGCAGGGACATCACTGGAACTCATTGGCAGTCATATACTGTACATGCAGAGACATCACTGGAGCTCAGTGGCAGTCATATACATGCTGGGACATGACTGGAGCTCAGTAGTAGTCATATACATGCAGGGACATCACTGGAGCTCAGTGGCAGTCATATACATGCAGGGACATCACTGGAGCTCAGTGGCAGTCATATACATGCAGAGACATCACTAGAGCTCAGTGGCAGTCATATACATGCAGGGACATCACTAGAGCTCAGTGGCAGTCATATACATGCAGGGACATCACTGGAGCTCAGTGGCAGTGATATACATGCAGGGACATCACTGGAGCTCAGTGGCAGTCATATACATGCAGGGACATCACTGGAGCTCAGTGGCAGTCATATACATGCAGGGACATCACTGGAGCTCAGTGGCAGTCATATACATGCAAAGACATCATTGGAGCTCAGTGGCAGTCATATACATGCAGGGACATCACTAGAGCTCAGTGGCAGTCATATACATGCAGGCACATCAGTGGAGCTCAGTGGCAGTCACATACATGCAGGGACATCACTGGAGCTCAGTGGCAGTCATATACATGCAGGGACATCACTGGAGCTCATTGGCAGTTATATACATGCAGGGACATCACTGGAACTCATTGGCAGTCATATACTGTACATGCAGAGACATCACTGGAGCTCAGTGGCAGTCATATACATGCTGGGACATGACTGGAGCTCAGTAGTAGTCATATACATGCAGGGACATCACTGGAGCTCAGTGGCAGTCATATACATGCAGGGACATCAGTGGAGCTCAGTGGCAGTCATATACATGCAGGGACATCACTGGAGCTCAGTGGCAGTCATATACATGCAGGGACATCACTGGAGCTCAGTGGCAGTCATATACATGCAGAGACATCACTAGAGCTCAGTGGCAGTCATATACATGCAGGGACATCACTAGAGCTCAGTGGCAGTCATATACATGCAGGGACATCACTGGAGCTCAGTGGCAGTCATATACATGCAGGGACATCACTGGAGCTCAGTGGCAGTCATATACATGCAGGGACATCACTGGAGCTCAGTGGCAGTCATATACATGCAGGGACATCACTGGAGCTCAGTGGCAGTCATATACATGCAGAGACATCATTGGAGCTCAGTGGCAGTCATATACATGCAGGGACATCACTAGAGCTCAGTGGCAGTCATATACATGCAGGCACATCAGTGGAGCTCAGTGGCAGTCATATACATGCAGGGACATCACTGGAGCTCATTGGCAGTCATATATATGCAGGGACATCACTGGAGCTCAGTGGCAGTCATATACAAGGAGGGCCGGAGCAGGGCCGCAGGAGTATGTGGAGGCCCGCATGACTGGGGTTTGGAGGAGGCACGCAAGGGACGTAAGGGGGGGGCGGAGCTTAATTGATAAAAGGGGGTAGTGTTGGGCGGCAAGTCATTCGGCGGGAAGGATCCAGAGCAGTTGGACCTCCTGCGCTTACCTCTCCTGTCATGGCCGACGTCGCAGACCTCCTGGAGCGGCTCAGGGCCGCGGCTGGCAACACGGATGCGGCCTGGCTGCAGGAGCGATTGCGGGAGCTCCTGGATGAGGTTCCGTCCGGGTCCCGGTCCCCTGTCCTTTTCACCTCCACCGCTCTCCCCCCCAGCCCTCTCCCTCACTCACCTCCCCCTCCTTCCTCCTCTCCGCCAACCCCCCCTCCCGCCCCGGCAGCGCGGCGCGGCACCCGCCGCACGCGACCTCCTGCTCGTTTGAGCCCGGAGCAGGAGGCCCTTAGATCCAGGCGGCGCCAGCGGAGCCCCTCCAGGGACCCTCCGGGCCGGGTCCTGCGGCCTACAGCCTCCGGCAGACGGGCCCGGTCCGTGAGGAATCCGCAGAGGCGGCCTGGGTCCACGGCACGGCGCAGGTCTCCTCCCGTTAGGGGGGCGGGGCTTGGGCCTGCTTCTTCTCCGGTCCCCTGCATCACTACGGCGGCGCGCCCCGGCGATGCTCCGGTCGGGCCGCCGGCTTTCCCACATAGATCTCCGCCGGGCAGTGGTCGCCCAGGCGGGCCCCGGTCCCGGGTCTCCAGCATGGTGGTGGATGTGAGCGGGGTGCCAGGCCAGGCAGCCACCCAACAACGGCCACAGTCGGTGGCTCGCGGTCCCCAGGCGGACCTTGCTGCGGCAGCTGGTCGGCCTGACTCTGGCTGCTCACCGTGCCGGGGGTGTGGCGAATCCAGGCAGTCGGCCTCCTCGGGGGTTCCAGGACGGAGTGACCAGCGGTTGGATGCTTCGCAGCCGGCTGGTGGGCCCACAGCACCTACGCAGCCTGGTGAGTGTGTGTCTTTGTCCTATCCGTTTCCACCGATATTAATGTCACAGGGTGTAGAGGTTAGGTCCCCGGTGGGTTCCCCGGCCCCCTCTGCTAGTGGGTTGGGGGTGGGGGTTGGCGGACAGGGGGACAGTATTAGTGAGCTGTTGGGTAGTGTTCGTGAGCTGTTGTCCCGCTGTGGGTCGGGCGCGGGGCAGGGTGGGGGGGTGTCTCCGGTGTCGGCGTGGGTCCGGGAACAGAGGGACATAGGGGCCGGTACGGTGGGAGAGAGTCGGAGCGGGGTGGTCCCTTGCAGCGGTGGGGTGGCAGTGTCGGTGCAGACTGAGCAGGAAAAGGAGGAGCAGGTGCGGTTGGATGATAGAGCTAAAGGGGAGGTTTACGTCTGCTTCGAGGGACCGTTGGGGTCTCACTTGAAGAAGGAGATTCGTGAAAAGATATGGAAGGACGAATATGTGGAAATATTTTCGCTCCTTCCTCTTGAAAAATTTAACTTAGACAAGGGCAAAAAGGAGGATAGCAAGAAGGAAGAGGAGGAGAAGAGGAGGTGGCGGCTGATTCCCCAGATATTTAGTAATTGGCTGCAGGCGTTCGCCATTTTGGCGAGCGTTATAGGGGAGAAGGCGCCGGAACATTGTTCCGCCCTTTTCTGTTATTTGGATGCCATTGGGGAGGCTCATCGTACGTACGGCGGCCAGGCTTGGCTCCGCTACGATGAGCAATTCAGACAGCGGAAGGCAATCAGGCCGAGTATTAGATGGGACCACAAGGATATAGGCCTTTGGCTCCGGGTTATGGCCCCGACACGGTATGGGACCCCCTTTCAGGGTGGGGCCGGCGCGGCCGGCCAGACGGGTGGCTCTGGGTCGTCCTCCCAGCCCGGTCAGCAGGGGGGGCAGAAGTCAGGGGTGTGCTGGCAGTTTAATGAGGGGCAGTGTAAATGGGGTTACAGCTGCCGTTTTAAACATGTCTGTTCCATTTGCAACGGGACCACTCATGGGTCCGCAAAGTGTTTTAAAAGGGGGCGGGGTAGGGGGTCAGGGCCAGGTAATACCCAAGGGGGTGACGCCGGTGAACCTACCCGCGATGCTCCCCCATCTAAATAGATTTCCTGACAGGCAGAAGGCGGAGCTGTTGGTTGCAGGTTTTCGTGATGGTTTTGTTATCCCCCCTCCATCCCATCATGTCCCGTCTTCATTAAAGAACCTTAAGTCGGCGTACCAGTATCCATGGGTGGTTAGTGAGAAGTTGGCAAAGGAGGTGGCCCTTGGGAGAATGGCTGGCCCATATGCTTCTCCTCCTATGGTGGGTTTGGTAGTTTCCCCCTTGGGAGTGGTGCCCAAGAGGGAACCTAACAAGTTCCGGCTTATTCACCACCTGTCACACCCTAGGGGATGTTCGGTTAATGACGGTATAGACCCGGACTTGTGCTCCGTGGTCTATACCTCGTTTGATGCGGCATTGAAGTGGGTCAGGGTTTACGGGAGGGGAGCATTGCTGGCAAAGACAGATGTTGAGTCGGCCTTCCGGCTTTTACCGGTGCATCCTGAGAGTGTCCGGCTGCTGGGATGCCATTGGGACGGTGCTTATTTTGTGGATCGATGTCTGCCCATGGGATGTTCCATCTCATGTGCATATTTCGAGGCCTTCAGTACATTTCTGGAGTGGGTGGTGAGGGACGTGGCCGGGGTCGCGTCCCTTATCCACTACCTGGATGATTTCTTATGCATCGGTCCTGCTGGCTCTCCCATCTGCCGGTCATTGTTGGGTACTGTGGAATGGGTAGCCAGTTCTTTTGGTGTCCCTTTAGCACCGGACAAGACGGAGGGCCCCTCAACTGAGCTGTCGTTTTTGGGAATCACGATTGATTCCGCAGCATTGGAATGCAGGCTGCCGGAGGACAAGCTCCAGGCTTTGCGGCAGGAGATCGGACGGATGTCCGGTCGGAGGAAGGTGCAGTTGAGGGAATTGCAGTCGCTCTTAGGGAAGTTGAATTTTGCCTGCAGAATTATCCCTATGGGGAGGGTGTTCTGCCGGAGGATGGCGGCCGCCACGTCCGGTATAACGGCTCCTCATCATTATGTTCGCCTTACTAGGGAGCATAGGGATGATTTGGGGGTGTGGTCTTCTTTTTTAGAGCAGTACAATGGTAGATCCCTGGTGATGTCGGAGGTCATGGATAGTGCTGACTTCGACCTCTTTACTGATGCGGCGGGGAGCGGAGGTTTTGGTGCCTACTGCCAAGGGCAGTGGTGCGCCGCACAATGGCCGCCCGGATGGGTCGGCTCAGCGTTAGGGCGGAACCTGGCCTTCCTAGAACTATTCCCCATTGTGGTCTCAGTGTTCCTCTGGGGGGGGAAGTTTAGGAATAGGAAGGTCAGGTTTCATTGCGATAACATGGCAGTAGTGGCAGCCATTAACAATTTGACTGCGTCATCTCCTCCAGTGGTTCGGCTGATTCGGTGTTTGGTGTTGGAATGCTTGAAGTTGAATGCCTGGGTGGTTGCGGTACACGTGCCGGGAGTCCTTAATTCAATTGCCGATTCTCTTTCCCGCTCACAGTTTGTCCGATTTCGGGAGCTGGCGCCGGAGGCGGAGGCCCAGGGGCTGGAGTGTCCGGGACATCTATGGGAGCTGGGCTTCGAGCGGCAGGGCACTTGATTCAGGATTCCCTGGCTACGGGTACGTGGACGTCCTACACGTCAACATGGGAGGTGTGGGAAGGTTGGTGTGCGGGTTTTGGGGAGGTGAAGTCTGATGAGGATAGGGGGTTGGCTCTGCTGTGTTGGTTGGGGGATATGTCTGTTTCAGGGTGGTCAGTGGCTAGAATGAATAGGGTGTTGGCAGGGTTGGCTTTTGGTTTTAAGCTGCGGGGTTATAAGGATGTGACGAAGGATTTCCTGGTGGTGCAGGCAGCTAAGGGTTTTCGGAGGGGGAGAGTGTCTCGGGATGCGCGGCGGCCGGTCTGTTTTCCGTTGTTGGAGCGGTTGGGGGAGCAGACTGGGCGGGTGTGTAGTTCTGGTTATGAAGGGGTGCTTTTTAGATTGGCTTTCTCGTTGGCCTTTTTCGGGGCATTACGGATTGGTGAACTGGTGGCTCCGAGTGGAAAGCGGTTGGGGGGTCTGTTGAGGGAGGACGTGGTGTTGCATCCGCATGGGGTGGAATTCTGGATCCGTAAATCTAAAACTGATCAGGGCGGCGCGGGTCGTCGGGTTTGGTTGGGTGAGATATTGGGGTCGGATATGTGTCCGTTGCGGTGCTTGAGGGCGTTCGTGGGGTTGCGTCCGGCTGGGGTGCCCCCGTTGTTATGTCATGCGGATGGGGCATACTTGTCCCGCTACCAGTTCACGGTGGTTTTTCGGCGTTGCTTGGGGGAATTGGGGCTGGATGCGTCGCGGTTTGCCCCTCATTCCTTCAGAATAGGGGCGGCAACTGAGGCCGCCGGGTGGGGTCTGGGGGTTGATGTAGTTAAGAGGATTGGTCGTTGGGAATCTGAGCGGTTTAAGTCTTATGTGCGGCCGCACTTAGCTTGAGAGTGGGACTTGTATGGTTGGAGGGGTCTAAGGGTTTTTTTTTGTCATGTTTTCTTTCTCTCGTTGCAGTTAGAGCTCCCTGTCTGGTGTGGATCTTTGGCCATTCGTATGTGGCCAGAGGGGCCCGGCGTGCGGATGTGCGTCCGAACGGGAGGCAACTTGGGTTCTCGAGGGATGTTGCGGTACTGCGGTGGCTGGGTTTTGGTGGTATGGTTTGGAGCAGAGTTTTGCCCGAGTTGCAGCGCTTCGTGGGGTTAGATAGAGTTCCCGATGTGTTGGTGCTCCACGTTGGGGGCAACGATTTGGGAGTGCGGCCCATGCGGGAGTTGGTTCGTGATATTAAGAATGACCTCTTTAGGATCTGGACCCAATACCCGGGCCTGATCACAGTCTGGTCCGATATTGTACCTCGGTCAACGTGGCGTACAGCGAGATCGGTGGAGAGGCTTAATAAGGCCAGGATAAAGGTGAACAGGGCGGTGTCTGGTCTTGTTATCCAAAACGGGGGGGTGGCTGTGCGGCATGTTGATCTGGAGTCGAGAGGTGAGGAGTATTGGATACGTGATGGTGTGCATCTCAATGCAGTGGGTATGGATCTATGGGCGTTGGCTTTGCAAGAAGGTGTGGAGAGGGCCCTGTGGGTTTGGGGTAACTCGCATGCTTGAGGGGGTCAAGGCCTGCTCGCTGTGGCGGGGGGGGTCCTTGTAGTTGGAGGTAAATTGGCGGGGGGATGGGGGGATCAGCCTGGGTATGACCCTCCTCCTCATTTCTGAAGTTGAATAAAAGGGTGGTCTGGCGCAATTGGACTCTCAAGTAAGGTGTATCACCGGAGAGTTGGTGGTTGGCATGGGAGCCATATTTGGCTTGGTGTTCCTGAGTCGGGCAGGCGGCTGGGGGCAAAGTAGAGTTAACCGTTGGTTTGTGTGGGCGTCAGACATATGTAGCTACAAGGACCTCCCTCGAGGGTTATGCTAGTATAGCACTCAGTAGTTAGGTAATTATGTTCTTGCATTATTATTGTTTTTCATATGTTTTGAGTTATGTCAATAAACATTGGCTGCTGTGGCCATTATTAGCCAAACGGTGGTGGTGTCAATTTTTGGTGGAAAGGGGGGCGGAGGGTTGGAGGCTAAAGGGGTATTGGGTTTGGTATTGTGGTGTATGGAGGCCGTACTCTGCAATACCAAAGTCAAGGAGGGCCGGAGCAGGGCCGCAGGAGTATGTGGAGGCCCGCATGACTGGGGTTTGGAGGAGGCACGCAAGGGACGTAAGGGGGGGGGCGGAGCTTAATTGATAAAAGGGGGTAGTGTTGGGCGGCAAGTCATTCGGCGGGAAGGATCCAGAGCAGTCCCACCCTCCCTCCCTAATTGCGGCGGGGGCAACCTGGGTTGTTTGGGGGGTCACAGCAGATAGTGAGGGGTTTGTGGTGGAAGCTGTCGCTGCAGCCAGGCGGGGGGGGGTCCTTGTAGTTGGAGGTAAATTGGCGGGGGGATGGGGGGATCAGCCTGGGTATGACCCTCCTCCTCATTTCTGAAGTTGAATAAAAGGGTGGTCTGGCGCAATTGGACTCTCAAGTAAGGTGTATCACCGGAGAGTTGGTGGTTGGCATGGGAGCCATATTTGGCTTGGTGTTCCTGAGTCGGGCAGGCGGCTGGGGGCAAAGTAGAGTTAACCGTTGGTTTGTGTGGGCGTCAGACATATGTAGCTACAAGGACCTCCCTCGAGGGTTATGCTAGTATAGCACTCAGTAGTTAGGTAATTATGTTCTTGCATTATTATTGTTTTTCATATGTTTTGAGTTATGTCAATAAACATTGGCTGCTGTGGCCATTATTAGCCAAACGGTGGTGGTGTCAATTTTTGGTGGAAAGGGGGGCGGAGGGTTGGAGGCTAAAGGGGTATTGGGTTTGGTATTGTGGTGTATGGAGGCCGTACTCTGCAATACCAAAGTCATGCAGGGACATCACTGGAGCTCAGTGGCAGTCATATACATGCAGGGACATCACTGGAGCTCAGTTGCAGTCATATACATGCAGGGACATCACTGGAGCTCAGTGGCAGTCATATACATGCAGGGACATCACTGGAGCTCAGTGGCAGTCATATACATGCAGGGACATCACTGGAGCTTAGTGGCAGTCATATACATGCAGGGACATCACTGGAGCTCAGTGGCAGTCATATACATGCAGGGACATCACTGGAGCTCAGTGGCAGTCAGATACATGACGGGCTCCGGCACACAGAGAATGCTGGTCTATGTAGTTTAGCAGGTCCCTTGCTCAAATGATCCAAACCAGGAAGTAAAGAAAAGATGGGTGAAAAGAAAAACGTCCACAGTGGCCCCAAAACGTAGCAAATCACAGCAGAAATTGCTAGGGGGACTTGGGTAAGCTAGAACTACTACGCCTGCAATTTTTTAAAATTTTGCATTGAACATTTTTTTAAACAAAAAATCTGTAATCCTGGCATTTTTTCACTCTTTTCGTTTACGCTGTTCGCCGTTAGTGATGGCGCTTTTTATATTTTAATATATTGGACAATTACGCACATTATGGTATATTATATTTTTGTTTATTTATTTATTTTTATATTTATTTTTTTATTTATATAATGGGAAAGGGGGGTGATTTCAACTTTTTGTTTAAATTACCGACTTAAAAAGAGGAGAAATCTCAGTCTTTTCTCTATGACCTGTGTTTCATTTACAGGCTACGTTCACACTACGTAAGTTTCCGGCCGTAGCGCGTTCCGTGAATAAGCGGCCGGAAACTTACGTAGTTTGCGTACAATGGAAAGTATTCGATCTACAGGCGCACAGTTCACACTACGTACGAACTTATGCCCGGATCGTATGCGGCGCCGTAAAAAATGAACCAGACCATTGTTTCCAGACGGAAATGCCGTAACTTACGCCCGTAGCGTAACATGCGGTCCCGTACGTAGTGGTGATTTCTTCATTTTGCCAGCTTTTTGTTCCGATCCAAAAGGTTCTGTGGGGTGTCCGGGGCTAGGCGAAGATTTCCAAGTAAAAGACCGCTGTTAGATCGCTACGAAGAGCGCTCGGGAAGCGTAAGTACGCTACGGGCGTAAGTTCGCGATCCGTACGTATCCGGCCGCAACTTGCGTAAAGTCCCGGACGGAGTTTCATACGTATATGTCCGGCCGCGAAAAATATGCGGCCGGACATATACGTAGTGTGAACCTAGCCATAATCTGTTCCTGGCTTTAGCTTCAGTAATTGCAATAAAAAACGTGACTGTGTGAGTACACCCTGAGGCTATGTTCACACTACGTAAGTTTCCGGCCGTAGCACGTTCCGTGAATAAGCGGCCGGAGACTTACGTAGTTTGCGTATAATGGAAAGTATACGAAGTATGGCTGCACAGTTCACACTACGTACGAACTTACGCCCGGATCGTACGCGCCGGCGTAAAAAATGAACCAGACCATTGTTTGCGTATGAAAATGCCGTAACTTACGCCCGTAGCGTTACATGCGGTCCCGTACGTAGTGGTGATTTCTTCATTTTTGCAGCTTTTTGTGCCGATCCAAAAGGTTCTGTGGGGTGTCCGGGGCTAGGCGAAGCTTTCCATGTAAAAGACCGCTGTCAGATCGCTACGTAGGGTGCTTGGGAAGCGTAAGTAGACTTCGGGCGTAAGTTCGCGGTCCGTACGTAGCCGGCCGCAAGTAGCGTAAATCTCCGGCCAGAGTTTACCGCGTATATGTCCGGCCGTGAAAATATGCGGCCGGACATATACGCAGTGTGAACATAGCCTGAGGGTATGTTCACACTACGTATATTTCAGTCAGTATTGTGGTCCTCATATTGCAACCAAAACCAGGAGTGGATTAAAAGCACAGAAAGGATCTGTTCACACAATGTTGAAATTGAGTGGATGGCCGCCATTTAATGGCAAATATTTGCTGTTATTTTAAAACAACGGCTGTAAGGCTACGTTCACACAGCGCAAAAGGGGCGGATTACGCAAGGAAATATTTCTGACGCTGAATTCTGAGCAGAATATAAGCAGAATGTAAGCAGAATCCCTGCTTATTCCGCTAGGAAAGTGTTCAGCTCGTAATCAGCTCTTGACAAATTCAGCGCGGAATACTCAAGGAATCCGCGCTGAATCCGAATGCATTCAGCGCTGAAATTCAGCGAGTATTTGGCGAGTAAACTAGACTATACCAGAATATATACTAGAATCCTCCTCCCCCCCTTTTTTCCCCTTTTCCGCGCTGATTCAGCGCGTAATTTCCGCTTGTATTATGCTTGTATTATGCGCTGAATACGTGCATATTCCGGGCTGAAACAGAGAATCAGAGCCCCATTGATTTGTATAGGCTTCCGCTAGCGGAAGAATGAACATGTTCATTCTTCTGGCGGAAAGCGGATTAGTCCAGTGTGGAAATTCCACCGTGTGAACTGCAGAGCAGAATTTCCATTCAACACAATGGAAATTCGCTCTGCACCTATTTTAACGGCTGAAATTTCAGCGCTGATTCAGCGCAGAAATTCAGCTGCTTTTGCTCTGTGTGAACGAGCCCTTATATTGAAATAATGGCAGTTATTTACCGTTATATGGCGGCCATCCACTCAATTTCAACATTGTGAGAACAAAGCCTTTCTGTGTTTTTAATCCACTCCTGGTTTTGGTTGCAATACTGACTGAAATACACTGACTGAAATATACGCAGTCCAAGGCTACGTTCACACTGCGTATATGTCCGGCCGCATATTTTCAACATCCACTCAATTTCAACATTGTGTGAACAGATCCTTTCTGTGCTTTTAATCCACTCCTGGTTTTGGTTGCAATATGAGGACCACAATACTGACTGAAATATACGTAGTGTGAACATACCCTCAGGCTAAGTTCACACTGCGTATATGTCCGGCCACATATTTTCGCGGCCGGACATATACGCGGTAAACTCTGGCCGGAGATTTACGCTACTTGCGGCCGGCTACGTACGGACCGCAAACTTACGCCCGAAGTCTACTTACGCTTCCCGAGTGCCCTACGTAGCGATCTGACAGCGGTCTTTTACTTGGAAATCTTCGCCTAGCCCCGGACACCCCACAGAACCTTTTGGATAGGCACAAAAAGCTGCAAAAATGAAGAAATCACCACTTTGTACGGTACCGCATGTAACGCTACGGGCGTCAGTTACGGCATTTTCGTACGCAAACAATGGTCTGGTTCCTTTTTTACGCCGCCGCGTATGATCCGGGCGTAAGTTCGTACGTAGTGTGAACTGTGCAGCCGTACTTCGTTTACTTTCCATTGTACGCAAACTAGGTAAGTCTCCGGCCGCTTATTCACGGAACGCGCTACGGTCGGAAACTTACGTAGTGTGAACATAGCCCAAAAGCGCATGTGATCAGCGAACAAAAGAGCAAGCACTTGTTCATTAGCTGACTGGATCTTTTGTGAGGACATTTAAATGATCATTATGGGCTTCACCACACCCTGTCTAAACAGGTAATTTGTGGCTGATTATTATGGAATTATGGCTGCAAAATTGTTTATGTGGCCCAACCACATGATTGATTGACCTGTCAAGTCAACAGCCGTCAGTATAACATGTATGGGGCTCCCCTGACCGTCCATAATTAGATGATGTCGGTGGAGATTGGGGTCGGGTGTGATGGAAAATTACAGCCTGCCCCCTTTGTTTTAGGAAAGATAAGCGGCACCATGAGAAGGACATGCAGTGGGAGAGATACCTGATGGGCAAATGATCGTTCAGCCATCAGTTATTGAAATTATATGGCCAGTTTAAGAGTTTGTTCTGCATTGAAATGGCTGTTTGTGAATCTACTAGGGGACTTGATATGAGAATCGACTTTATGCAAGTTATCATTAGCCCAGAGAAGTAGTCAAACTGCTGAATAGATACAGTGACATAATCCATGCTGCCCTCTGCATGTTCTAAAAATAATAACATACCCTTTCACTTTTTCATATTTTGTTACCTTGAGGCCTTGTGCTGAAAATAAAATAAATAAACTAAAAGGTAGCAAGTTTTCAGGCCCTTTGCTGCTACACTTCAAACATTTAACTCTGGGGTCTCCCATGTCTCTTCATTATCTTGGAGATGCTTCTACTCCTTGGCTAGAGTCACAGGTTGGATTTACTAAGAGGCGTACGCCGGGCACCTGGCCAGGCATTGCGCAGAAATCTATACCTGCTCTGAACAGGTGCAGATGTTTGCCTGGTTTATGCCTGGCAATATAACAGCCGTTGTTTTAAAATAACAGCAAATATTTGCCATTAAATGGCGGCCATCCATTCAATTACAACATTGTGTGAACAGATCCTTTCTGTGTTTTCAATCCACTCCTGGTTTTGGTTGCAATATGAGGACCAAAATACTGACTGAAATATACGTTGTGTGAACCCAGCCTAAGTATGTTAATGGAGTATTAATCCCAGTGGACCGCAGTATTCAGCACATCATGTGCTTAATAAATGCCAAGCAATAGATATTAGAGAGCAGTCCCATGTGTAAAATATACGTCACATTAGTCTGCCTGTTTTAAAAGGGGTTATCCAGTGTTAGAAACATATGGCCACTTTCTTCCAGAGACAGCATGGATTTTGTATCCAGTTTGGGTGGAGTTTTGCAACTCCATTGAAGTGAATTGAGCTTAATTGCAAACTACACAACTGGAGACAAGAGTGGTGCTGTCTCTGGATAAACCCTTTACATATAGCCCACTGATACATCTGCTTGTACAGTTATGTTTCACTGTCTTCATACTTTATCTTCCACATCTTTTCTCTGAGGCTAAGGGTGGTATTACACGGGCCAAGCAGGGCCCGATAATACCTGTAAACGAGCAGCGCTCTGCTAGATCGTTGCTCGTTTACTGGGCCTATTACACGGCCCGATAATCAGCTGACAGGCCGCTGTGAAGCTAGAGCGTGCGCGGGACCCCGGGAGAAGCGGACGGCAGCAGCAGCCCTGGAACGTGGATGGGTAATGTATATCGTTAGTCGCCGGCCACGCAACCGCTAGTACACACAGCGGTGCGCGGTCGGCGCCCGACAAAAATAGGGTCTAAACTATATCAACGATCAGCCGATGATCGTTGTCATCGGCTGATCGTTGCATTTATTACACGGAGTCGGGCCAATTTGGCCGATTATCGTTCCGTGTAATAGTACCCTAAGCCTATAATACAGGGTCACTGGTCCTAGATACTTATGTTGTGCTTTTCATATGCTTGGTATGGCTGTATATGACACTAGGCACCAGTCCGCTTACATGATCCATTTTGATCAATTTTTTATGGTGGAAAACGGATCCTTATGGATGGCATACAACTGCATCTGTTGTTGCATACTTTTATAAAACTATTACGTTAAATGGACAGCAAAAACGATGGGGACCGCCAAGATCAGAAGAATGAACTGAAAGAAGCATATTGTTGTGCATTGCACTCCCAGCTATCCAGGCAGCTTCATTATAACAGAAAACAAACAGGTTCCAAGCAGACAATCTGAAGATAAAGACAGGAGCACGTCATAAACAACGCAAAGGTCAGGATCATAAACATGGAATAGTCAATACCATAGCACAGGAACAGGGCCAGAAAAGGCATGAGCCAGGAAATGCTCTGTAAGGCTATGTTCACTCAAAGTAAAAATAAGTGCAAACAACGGCTGTTATTAATGTTTAAGTTAATTAATAATGGCTGTTGTTTTGCAGCAGTGGTCGTTGTTTGCACTTATTTTTACATTGTGGGAACATATCCCTGAAATAGGCCTCTGAGTCTGACATCATCTCCTGTAGTTGCACACCACTGGGTAGAATGAGCAGACGCGATATGGCCTAATGCAATTGTTATGTCCACCTAATGGAACTTTTACACGGTGCGATAATTCGCCCGATCGCACGATTAACGATTTTGAATGAACGATGGTTTTTTTCTAACGATCAGCGTTTAGACGGAACGATACATTGTACGAAAAATTCGCTATGCGATCGTTTTGCGATCGTTTAAGCCTATCTCACATATAGGGGAAATCGTTGAAAGAATGTTTACACTGACCAATCTGCGAATTTTTTGCGAACGATCAACGATGATTTGTGAACATGTTGAAAGATCAAAATGAACGATTTTTTGCTCGTCGTTTGATCATTCGCTGTGTTTACACGTACGATTATCGTTCGAATTTGACCGTTATCGTGCAAAAACAAACGATCAATCGTCCCGTGTAAAAGTACCATAAGAATCATGAAGAACTGGACATGTCTTATTCCCTAGCAACCTTACAAAGCCATTAAGGAGATTTGTGATCGCCCACTGGGCCATGAAGCCAAGTGCATGAATAGGCAGATGTGCAACAGCTGAAGAAGAAACTAAGAAGTGAACCTTCTTACAACAACCTGAACCTAATAAGTCAAAGACAGTTGTGGCGTGGTGCGGATGTACAGTGCGTAAGCACTGGTGTTTTTCAAAGGAATATTTGTTTTCCATGTCTGTAACTCTTGCACAACTGGTTCCCATTTTACAAACGTGCAGGCAGGAGGGGAAATATTTGTAGTAAAGAGGACTATGGGCATGTGGAAACATGTTATGTACATTTGGTTTAACATAACATATATACCACTAAAAACAATGTTGCTTGGTTAAAAGGAAATTACTTTAAAAGCCACATTGCCACATAAGCCACAGTGAATATGTGTACAGTACATGTTGTCCATTTAATAGACTCCTGTATATATCAATGATGTTTAGTGTAATTGCAGTGGTTAGTAGCTGAAGAAATGGTAACTCAAGAATATAAACCTAATTACTTAAAGGGACTCTACCAGAAACTTTGCCCATGCTAACCTTTTAGTATGTGTAGATTGGCGACATGACACTGAGATTAATGACATGTCCATTTTGTAAACCTCAGGTCTGGTTCCTGATATCAGCCAGTGAGCTTTCAGCACACACTGGAGACAGTCCCAATGCACCGTTTTCTCAGCCATATAATGCAGGTTCATGAATATGCAATATACTTAACCAGGGATTCCTTCTGCCTCTCTATATCCTGCTTAGTTGCAGTAAGCAGAGGATCAGAGTATGTATTCTACTGCGTAGGGGCATGTATATCCCTCCAGTGGGACAGCCGCCAGGGCACCAAGATAGTTAATTTGCATAAAATGTTTTTGGCTAACTGGAAAACAGGGGCATTTTATTTACCACATCGTGGCAGTGCTCATCGTTTCAGCTAGATTCCCTTTCAGTCCAGTGAATATTACAGGTGCAATATACAGTATATAGATATATTTTACCTTAATGCGACTTTGTACCCAAATCTGACCCTCTTAAATCACTTGTACCTTTGGATAGCTGCTTTTAATCCAAGATCTGTTCTGCGGTCCGTTTGGCAGGTGATGCAGTTATTGTCCTAAAAAACAACTTTTAAACTTGCAGCCCATTGCCCAACGGGCATGGCCTAGATTGTTTATACATTAGGCTGGCACAGCCTCTCTGTCCCTCCTCATCATTAGGAATGCTCCAGGCAGATTGCCTCCTATTCATCAGCTGTGTTAGCACGGCACATGGGCTGGATCGTTAAAGAGGATGTACCATCAGGTACATCCTCTTTAATCTGACCCAAGGATAGAACGGCGCCGTCACGGGGAAGCCGGTGCCGCGGTGCGTTTTTTTGAACCGCAGCCCAGTTCCCGTGTACGGCGCCGTTCTATGCAGTGGTAACGGGCTGGGGCTGAAGCACAGAAGGCGGAACAAGTCACCCCCAGTGGGAGGGAATTCTCTCCCATTTATGACGCGGCTTCATTAGAATCAATGGAGCCCTGAATAGAAGGGCGGGGGGATTCCGGCCCGCCTCCAGTGTTTCAGCTCCGGCCCGGTACCCGTGCTTAGAACGGCGCCGTAAACGGGAACTGGGCCGTGGTTCAAAATACGGACAGCGGCATCGGGTTCCCCTCGATAGCTCCGTTCTATCCCTGGGTCAGATTAAAGAGGATGTACCTGATGGTACATCCTCTTTATAGGGGTAGTGCGGCGCTAAACAATTATTCACAAAATAACACACCTTACAAAGTTATACAACTTTGTAATGTGTGTTATGTATGTGAATGGCCCCCTTCCCCGTGTTTCCGCCCCCCCCCCCCCCGCCCCCCACGATAGACCCGGAAGTGTCGACCGCCATCCGCCATCTTGGGACAATGACGTAGTCTTCGGGATGCCGGTCGAACCACTCCATCCGTCCCTCATGCCGGCCCCCCTCTGCTGCATCATCAGCAGCTCAGCCGAGATTGGCTGAGCATAACTGTTTGCTACCTGGTTCTTTGCGGACGCCCCCCCAATAACAGGGGGAATTACCTACCTACTTTCTTACCTTTATTATTACTGTTTGGGACACTATAGATGTACAGTGTGTATAGAGGTGGGGAGTGTAGTGTATAGAGGGTAGTGCACATGCCTAAGGACAGTATAAGACGTCCCAATATGCCAGATAAACGAGTGTCAATATACTAGATCGGTGCTCACTTACAGAGCCTATTACATTGCCTGACTATCATGCAGCAAGGGCCACACGGACACAGTTAACAATGTCTGTGCAGCCCTCGCTTTATATAGTAAATAATACACAGGTATACTTACCTGCCCACACTCTACGGTGTCCTCCTGCCTCTTCCCAACTCACCAGAGCCACCACTGAAGCTTCTACACCTGTTTTTAAAGTAACAGGTGGATCAGCCAATCACTGATCAAGACGGGACAGCTCTGCGGACAGTGATTGGCTGAACAGCCTGTCATTTCAGAGAAAGGTGTAGAAGCTTCAGCGGCGGCTCCTTTCAGCTAGAAAGAGGTAGAAGGTCACTGTAGCATGTGGGTAGGTAAGAATATATATTTAATATATAATTTCATCGGCCGATGATTTTATAACATGCTGAAAGACATTAAACAGCTGATGATCGGCTCCTCGGCTGATAGTTGCCTTATATATTATTTTTGACACCCTATTTTCATCCTCTATTTTCATCCTCTGGTTTTTTGTTTCTCTTTAGTTCTACTCTCCAAACATGAACATTTGAGAATGTGTACATTAGGTTACTTTCTCTGACCTAGAGATGAATGTCACAGGTGGTAAAGTCACAAGCCTTTGCGGTCACTGCACCAATAGCTGCAGGTATACTGAGGATAGATACGTTCCTCTTCTCTGACGCGCTTGCATTAGGTAACCCAAACACATTTTAAAAGGCATTACCATTAGGGATGGTCCAAACCTGCCGAGGTTCGGGTTCGTACGAACCCGGACCCTCGGCAATGATTCCCGCTGTCTTAAACCTCCGTGGAGAGGGTGGATAAAGCGGGAGGACCGCCTGGAAAACTGGGATACAGCCTATGGCTGTGGCTGTATCCCGGTTTTCCAGGCGGTCCTCCCGCTGTAGCTACCCTCTCCACGGAGGTATAAGACCAGGGCCGGACTGGGACTTAAAATCAGCCCTGGCAATCAGACCCCAGCAGCCCACATACCATATCATGGATATCCGTGTAAAATACGTGCTGTAGCAAATTCTGCTTCATTTAGCCATGTCCCCCACTACTCCCTTAAACATGTGAACCCCACCACCAGCACCTAAAATTAATGCTATAACATAATCTGCTGTGGATTTGATGTGGCATATTTATGCATTTATTTTAACTGATTAAATCAGAAGCATCAAAACCGCAATGGATTAGGTATGAACGTTCCCTTAAAGGGAACCTGTGAGGTCTATACCAGGTACACAGCTGTAGATCCCAGCGTACAGGTCAGGGACCGGACCTTTAGTCCATTGAAAACTATTATAATCATTCTTTTAATTACCAGCTGAAGTGTCAGAGAGGCGGAGCAGAGTCACAGCAGCACCCGCTGCCCCCGCCCCTTCCTGCTCTGACTGATGGACGTATAGGTTAGTGCTGCTGCTGCAGTTGCCGTTGTGAAACTTTAGTCGGTAATGAAAAGGACAATTATAAAAGTTTACACTGGACTAAAGGTCCTGTCACTATTGTCTGCTGAGATCTACAGCCCTAGACCAGGTATGGACCTCACAGATTCCCTTTAAAGGAGAAAAACATAGCCACTTTCTTCCAGAAACAGTGCCACACTCTTCTTCAGTTTGTGTGAGGTATTGCAGCTCAATTCCATTGAAGTGAATGGAGTGAAGTTGTAATACCTTTACATAACCTGAAGACAGGCATGGTGCTGTTTTTGGACAAAAGTTACTATATTTTTTAAATCCCTTTTATCCTGACTATGTCTGCACTCCATATAATGGCGGTATAAGCAGTAAGGTTTTAATTATTAAAATGTGTCTGCTGGTTGTGATCTCATGTGTAATCAAAGCTTAAAAATAAGCTGCTAGATAGATATTTCCTACTGGATATCTATCTTCTATCTATCTATTTATCTCCTGTCTGTCTATCTATCTATCTCTCTATCTATTTATCTCCTATCTATCTATCTATCTAGAATTTTCTGTGCATGATAATACTGTCATAGTTAATAACACCAGTAAGCAAATATTATCCCCATACTGTACACATTACTGCCATACTGTTACTAAGCAAACCCAGCAATATTGCCAATACTACCAGTATATAAGTAACAAATAATATCACCACACCATGAGCACGGCCATTGTCACCACATAATGACTAATACCCCTACACTGTGACTGAATACAATCCCCTATATACAACACTAATATTACCAATAATACGAGTAATACCATCACACCATGCCCACTACCCTCAGCATACGGTGACTGGATAATACCACTATACCATCACACCATGCCCACTACTCCCACCATACAGTGACTGGATAATACCACTATACCATCACACCATGCCCACTACTCCCACCATACAGTGACTGGATAATACCACTATACCATCACACCATGCCCACTACCCTCAGCATACAGTGGCTGGATAATACCACTATACTGGCACCAAATAACAGCCACTATATAAAGACCAATATTCACCCAGAACAGTGACCATAGAACACAGGTGTCACACTCGTCCCTCCAGCTGTTACAGAACTAGAAATCCCATCATGCCTGGTCAGCTAAAGCATGACAGGAATTGTAGTTTTGTAACACCTGGAGGGCCGGAGTGTGACACCCCTGATACAGAAGTAGATCCCAGCTGTATAATGGTCCTGCAGACCTTAAAAGTGATGATTACAATTACATTCAGTGACTCACAGTAGGCGTCTTCTCTGCATGAAGAGACGTCCACTTTTCCTTTTCTTCTCCATCTATCTCCGGCCATCATGAAGGCTTCTCGGGCCATGACTCCTCTCCACGGGATCTGCCAGACAGACATTTTAGGCTTCTTGCTTCAGCAACATCCTCATCTATACATCCTCAGCTATACATCCCCCCCAAATAGAATAGCCCCCCCCCTCCACTGCACATCCTTCCATATAGAATAGCCCCCCTGCTGTACATCCCCCCATATAGAATAGCCCCTCCTTGCATCCCCCATATAGAATAGCCCCCCGTGCATCCCCCCATATAGAATAGCCCCTCCTTGCATCCCCCATATAGAATAGCCCCCCGTGCATCCCCCCATGTACAATACCCCCCCTGCATCTCCCCTATAGAATACCCCCTCCTTGCATCCCCCCTATAGAATACCCCCTCCTTGCATCCCCCCCTATAGAATACCCCCTCCTTGCATCCCCCCTATAGAATACCCCTCCTTGCATCCCCCCCCTATAGAATACCCCCTCCTTGCATCCCCCCTATAGAATACCCCTCCTTGCATCCCCCCCTATAGAATACCCCCTCCTTGCATCCCCCCTATAGAATACCCCTCCTTGCATCCCCCCTATAGAATATCCCCCCTGCATCCCTCCATATAGAATACCCCCCCTGCATCCCCCATATAGAATACCCCACCTGCATCCCCCATATAGAATACCCCACCTGCATCCCCCCATATAGAATACCCCCTCCTTGCATCCCCCTATAGAATACCCCCTCCTTGCATCCCCCTATAGAATACCCCTCCTTGCATCCCCCTATAGAATACCCCTCCTTGCATCCCCCATATAGAATACCCCCTCCTTGCATCCCCCCATATAGAATACCCCCTCCTCGCATCCCCCCATATAGAATACCCCCCCTGCATCCCACCCATATAGAATACCCCCTTCTCCTTGCATCCCACCCATATAGAATACCCCCTTCTCCTTGCATCCCACCCATATAGAATACCCCCTTCTCCTTGCATCCCACCCATATAGAATACCCCCTTCTCCTTGCATCCCACCCATATAGAATAGAATACCCCCCCCCCCCCCATGGCCACTAGTGAAAGAGGTAAAAAAAAAACACACATTCTCACCTTTCACCTCGCTCCCCAGCAGCTTCTTCTTCTCGGATGTTCGGTCCACAGCTCTTCTCCCCGGTGCAGAGCGGAGGCAGCTCCTCTCCTGTTTCTGCTCCCAGGTCCTCAGCGGTGCGTCAGGGAAGTGACGTCAGCCGCTGGGGACCTGGCAGAGGTGCCTGCAGACGTGCCTGCGCGCGGCACGTCTGCAGCCCCGGGCCGGCCCTGACACCTTCCAGATGCCGGAGGGGGCTGAAGACCAGCCCCCCCGCTCTCCGGCCCAGCCCGCTCCTTACTGGCAGTGCCGGGGGCCAATGGCTCCCTGGCTCTGTCAGTCAGAGCGCAGCCGCTACAAGCTGTGAGCGTTCATCTTGAACGCTCACAGTTAAAGGGCCAGGGCGCCGGCCCTCTGCACAGGCTGAATGAATAGCGCAGCGGCCGGCTGCGCTATTCTTGCAGCCACTGCTGAGGGCCGGTGCACATGGGGGCCAGGAACGGCGGCCCCCGGATTGGTAATACTGGCAGCCCAGCGGGCATTTGCCCGCTTTGCCAGATTACCAATCCGGGCCTGTATAAGACAGCGGGAATCATTGCAGAGAGTCCTGGTTCGTACGAACCCGAACCTCGGCAGGTTCAGACCATCCCTAATTGCCATGGATTTTACATAGTTCTTATTGTTTTCTTTGGGGTTACTATACAGTATATATAAGTACTAGGTTTCCCTTACGTCCCTTAGCAGCCAAACATATGAAAAACTCCCTGCTTTACAAGCTGATAGGACAGGTGAAAATTTTAATAGACGCCTGCACCAAAGTCCTTTTCTGTGTTTTTTTTTTGTGTCTTCTGCTGGGGTTTACATGTGATTACCCACCTGCCATAACCATTATTATTCAATTAATTTTAGCATGTGTTTCCCAATGTACCCTGTTTCTGCCAAAGATATTCAGCTTCAGTGGTTGACAGTAATACTTGCCCTGTAAATACACAAGTTCAGTGCAGTTTGCTATGCAACAGACTCAGACTGGCATACCACTATTTTGTGGTACCACTATTTAAAAAAAATGGATCCTACCTTGGTCTTTCATGGCTCCCCCTGTGATGTCATCTGTTCACCCTGCTTATTGTTCTGCTTGTCACTTCTGACACTAGCTTGTCTCAGTGGTGAAAGCCTGCTCAGCCAGTCACTGGCAAGACACTGGTACAACTAGTGATTGGCTGAGCGGGTTGTCAGTGCTGAGATAAGTCCATCTAGAATATCCCTTTAAAGGGGAACTCCAGATTATTTTATATGACAAGTACCTTAAAAGTTGTAAAGATGCCTCTATATAATGTATTACATATATGTGTGGTTCTGCCACACTGGTAGTTGATTGACATCTCCTGCTCCCACTGTTCTCCTCCCTCAGAAGACAGAGATTACATGCCTCTGTCTCACATTGTGTTTGTTTGCTGAGCACAGGCTGATGATGCAGACAGGGGGCAGGATGTGATGTCACAGGAAGCTTGGCTGGATCTTTTATCCCCTAAGGTGTAATGTCACAGGAGGCTTAGCTGGATCTTTTATCCCCCTGAATGATTCACCATCTCTGACCAGCCCTCTAGCCTACATCCGAGCAGGCAAGGTGTGACAGAAGAAGGTGTTGCAACTTCACTGATGTGCAAAAGTCTGCAATGAAATAGGGCTATGTTCACACATGTTGGAGTTTCATTGCAGTACTGCAGCGTCTTCACAAAACTGATGCAGTAACACAAGTGAATGATGCTAAACGGCACAAAGGATCAGAAGCAACAATGCCAATACCACCTGGACAAAAAATTAGGCATAAGGTTACAGGTAGAGAATACAGTGTGCTGTGTGGTGTTACAGGTAGAGAATACAGTGTGCCGTGTGGTGTTACAGGTAGAGAATACAGTGTGCTGTGTGGTGTTACAGGAAGAGAATACAGCGTGCTTTGTGGTGTTACAGGTAGAGAATACAGGGTGCTGTGTGGTGTTACAGGTAGAGAATACAGCGTGCTGTGTGGTGTTACAGGTAGAGAATACAGTGTGCTGTGTGGTGTTACAGGTAGAGAATACAGTGTGCTGTGTGATGTTACAGGTAGAGAATACAGTGTGCTTTGTGGTGTTACAGGTAGAGAATACAGCGTGCTGTGTGGTGTTACAGGTAGAGAATACAGTGTGCTGTGTGGTGTTACAGGTAGAGAATACAGTGTGCTGTGTGGTGTTACAGGTAGAGAATACAGTGTGCTGTGTGGTGTTACAGGTAGAGAATACAGCGTGCTGTGTGGTGTTACAGGTAGAGAATACAGCGTGCTGTGTGGTGTTACAGGTAGGGAATACAGCATGCTGTATGATGTTACAGGTAGAGAATACAGCGTGCTGTGTGGTGTTACAGGTAGAGAATACAGCGTGCTGTGTGGTGTTACAGGTAGAGAATACAGCGTGCTGTGTGGTGTTACAGGTAGAGAATACAGTGTGCTGTGTGGTGTTACAGGTAGAGAATACAGTGTGCTGTGTGGTGTTACAGGTAGAGAATACAGCGTGCTGTGTGGTGTTACAGGTAGAGAATACAGCGTGCTGTGTGGTGTTACAGGTAGAGAATACAGCGTGCTGTGTGGTGTTACAGGTAGGGAATACAGCGTGCTGTGTGATGTTACAGGTAGAGAATACAGCGTGCTGTGTGGTGTTACAGGTAGAGAATACAGTGCTGTGTGGTGTTACAGGTAGAGAATACAGTGTGCTGTGGGGTGTTACAGGTAGAGAATACAGCATGCTGTGTGGTGCTACAGGTAGAGAATACAGCGTGCTGTGTGGTGTTACAGGAAGAGAATACAGCGCTGTGTGGTGTTACAGGTAGAGAATACAGTGCTGTGTGGTGTTACAGGTAGAGAATACAGTGTGCTGTGGGGTGTTACAGGTAGAGAATACAGCGTGCTTTGTGGTGTTACAGGTAGAGAATACAGCATGCTGTGTGGTGTTACAGGTAGAGAATACAGCGTGCTGTGTGGTGTTACAGGTAGAGAATACAGCGTGCTGTGTGGTGTTACAGGAAGAGAATACAGCGCTGTGTGGTGTTACAGGTAGAGAATACAGTGCTGTATGGTGTTACAGGTAGAGAATACAGTGTGCTGTGTGGTGTTACAGGTAGAGAATACAGCGTGCTTTGTGGTGTTACAGGTAGAGAATACAGTGCTGTGTGGTACAGGTAGAGAATACAGTGTGCTGTGTGGTGTTACAGGTAGATAATACAGCGTGCCGTGTGGTGTTACAGGTAGAGAATACAGTGTGCTGTGCGGTGTTACAGGTAGAGAATACAGCGTGCTGTGTGGGTGTTACAGGTAGAGAATACAGTGTGCTGTGTGGTGTTACAGGTAGAGAATACAGCGTGCTGTGTGGGTGTTACAGGTAGAGAATACAGTGTGCTATGTGGTGTAACAGGTGAAGAATACAGTGTGCTGTGTGGTGTTACAGGTAGAGAATACAGTGTGCTGTGTGGTGTTACAGGTAGAGAATACAGTGTGCTGTGTGGTGTTACAGGTAGAGAATACAGTGCGCTGTGTGGTGTTATGAGTAGCGAATACAGTGTGCTGTGTGGTGTTACAGGTAGAGAATACAGCATGCTGTGTGGTGTTACAGGTAGAGAGTATAGTGTGGTGTGTGGTGTTACAGGTAGAGAATACAGTGTGCTGTGTGGTGTTACAGGTAGAGAATACAGCGTGCTGTGTGGTATTACAGGTATAGAATACAGTGTGCTGTGTGGTGTAACAAGTAGAGAATACAGTGCGCTGTGTGGTGTTACAGGTAGAGAATACAGTGTGCTGTGTGGTGTTACAGGTAGAGAATACAGCGTGCTGTGTGGTGTTACAGGCAGAGAATACAGTGCGCTGTGTGGTGTTACAGGTAGAGAATACAGCGTGCTGTGTGGTATTACAGGTATAGAATACAGTGTGCTGTGTGGTGTTACAGGTAGAGAATACAGTGTGCTGTGTGATGTTACAGGTAGAGAATACAGTGCGCTGTGTGGTGTTACAGGTAGAGAATACAGTGTGCTGTGTGATGTTACAGGTAGAGATTACAGCGTGCTGTGTGGTGTAACAGGTAGAGATTACAGCGTGCTGTGTTCAAAATACCCCAAAGCCCCTCCCTAAATAAAAGTTAAAATTACCCCCCTATCTATTATACAAATAAAACATAAAAATAATTAAATAAATAAACATATTATATACCGTAGTATGTTTAATTGTCCAATCTATTAAAATATAACAATCGTCATCCCAAACGGCGTAAACAAAAATAGGGAAAAAAGCGCCAGGATTACCGATTTTTTGTTGTATTATATACTAAAAAAAAAATAATAAAAAGTGATCAAAACGTCCGATCTACACAAGTGTGGTCCTAATAAAAAGTAGAGATCATGGTGCAAAAAATGACACCCCATACAGCTCCTTAGGTGAAAAACTAAAACAGTTATAGGAGTCACAATAGGACCATTTTATTAATAATTAATTGCAAAAGAAAAAAGGATTTCATTAAAAAAAATAAAACATTTGAGAATCTGTGTAAACCTGCATATGGTTGTGTTCGGAATGACCTATAGAATAATGTTATCATGTCGCTTAAACTGTATAGTGCATTACGTAGACACAGGAACCCCCCAAAAGTTACCATATTGCATTCTTTTTTCCAATTTCACTAATTTATATCTTCATAAATAATATTTAGGGGGATACATCATACATGTTATGGTAGAATGAATGACGCCATTACAAAGTACCACTATTCCTGAAAAAAAAAGCCTTTACATGGCCCTGTAGATAGAAAAATGAAAGTGCTAGAGCTCTTGGAAGGGGAAAAGGAAAAAACGAAAATGCAAAAATGAAAATTAGCGCGGTCCACTGAGTCATTTTGGGCCTGGTCCTCAAAGGGTTAAAGAACTAGACGATCATACTCATCTGATTCTATGTTTTGACTTGCAGATTTTTGCCCTTGTTATATGGAGTGCGGTTGCTCAATTTAAGTTTAAGAACCTAATGACAAGTTGCCGACAGATAGCGTGACTGTTTTTTCTCTATGAGCTGAACTCCATTACCACTCCATTATAGTATTTGTCCCACAAAATTGTCAAAACTTTGATTATATGTGTATAAAATTGCATCCAATAACAATCCAATCTAAGAGGCCTGAATCAAGATTGGTTGAGACACCTTGGCAAATAAATTGTTGGGTTTGCCTTTTTTTGCATCTTTTATTAAATATATTAACAATACATACAAAGTATGGGGAATAAAAGGCATCTTAAAACAAGCAAGAGAAAACATCAGTCAGCATTACAGGAAAAGATATTAGACAGTAGAATTACATTTCTGACACTACCATGATGATAAACAAAAGGGTTGTAAATGGATAACAGAAACAGATGTAGGGACCAGGGGAAATTGGGGAGAGGATATTGCTTCTTAGAACCCTTTCACGCGTCCGTTCATTTTGTCCGCATTTATGGACCTGCACATGTGGAACAAATAAGGACCCATTCTTTTGTATGACCCCATACACACATATGTGGGTGTGTTGCAAAAACACAGGAAAGCCATTATATGGCCCCTGTAGGATCACCATAAAACACCTGCGTAACTGATAAAACAGCTAAAAAGAGTATCACTCCTTGTACCTCTTATCCTGAAACATTATCTGAATACACACATCCACTTTAAGGCCTCATTCACACGTCTGCAAAATAAATAGGACATGTCCTAGTGCAGACACTTTGCAATTGTGGTACAGGTCACTGTCTATAATGTAGTGGTCCATAAATTGCAGATCACTAGGGATCCACAAAGTGCTGTCCGCATTTTGCGGGTTCTTCACTATATGTTTTGACTGTGTAAAAGTAAAGTTGTGAAACATAATACAATATATAAGCTTGGTATCACTGTAATTGCACTAAACCAAACAATAAAGTTAGAATGTAACTTTTTTACTACATGGTTACACCATAAAACAAAAGCAGAAAAGCAGTGGCAGAATTGCTATTTTTTCACCCTGCCCCAAACCAAAAAAATAGTTTTTTAATTAACTAGGCCCAAAAAGGTGCTAGTAAAAACTTTTCCTGCAAATAACAACCCTCAAATGGTAACAAGAAAGGTCAAACTATAAAGTTATGTCTCCCAGAAAGCACAGATTAAAAAGAGATAACACCACCACCATGCTGTGAAGCTGCATCCCCAGAGGTTTAAGTCTTTAATTGTTAAATAATAAATATGGGATCCTTGAAAACGAGCGTCTGGTTTCTTACAAAACATTGAGTGTTTCCAGGATAGCTAGTCACCAGAAACAAACTCAGTGACTCTCATGTAGCTGAGCTAATTATTACTTTGCTTGTTTCTTGGCTAATTGCATTTTGTTCTTAACATACGACATGATTTTTTTTACCTGTGTTTGTTGAATGCTGCCAGTGTGCCACAGGGCATTGTGCTGATACAACCAGATACTGTCAGCTGGTAATATATGATAAAGTATAACTCTGCTCTGTCATTGGCTCAATGAAAAATACCTACATAGATGGTTCCCTTGTTTATTCGTTGTTCCCTTGTGTATCCATACTATAAACTTTTTCAGTGGCCATTGGCATCACAAATGGTTTCCACAACATTAATAGCTTTTATCTGCCTTATTCACGCAACTTAGCCAGTGGTCATAAAACTGAATCTGTATCTGTCAGTAAATATCAGGCTGGATGCCAGGTAGGATAACATAACATACTGCCATATAACTATACAATCAAACACACAGAACTAGTAGTTTTACAAGATCAATATTGTGATACGCTCATCTCTAGTCTTGATCCATCAGGACTTCAATTGTGTCTTTATTGTGTTGTGTTGCATTGAGTTTCCACTAGGGGGCACCATTTCATTGCAGTCGGTGGTGACATTTTCTAGGAGTATAGTGGGTGTTTACAACTTAAAGTGGTTACTAAATAATATATTATGGTTATTGATGAGTGAACTGAATCCAGCGAACCCAGTATTGTTCAAAACTTTAGGGAGAGATTGGTTTGGCACAAATGCAAAAATTGTCCAGTTCGCTTCTGACAAACCTGGTGAAATGGTATAATTATAATTTTATATTTGTTGTATGACAGTAGACGTAGAAGAATCACATGACCTCAGAGTTGCTCAAAATACCTTGGAAGAAGGAGGAAGTGACCTTAGCTTAGTTAATAACTTGCCTCGCAACAATGGCCTGACCGCAGAGATGCCTGTAATGCCTGGCTAGCAACACTATGCTGTGGGCTGTTTCTTACCTTCTCTTTCGTCCTCAGAATAATTCCTCTAGAAACAGCATTCCCCTTCTGCCCCTGCTCTGTATTTGCCATTGCAGCTCTGGTCTAAATGAATAAATTGGGCAGAGTTGCAATACAAACTAAATTGGGGGTCCCATATTCACTCGATGGCATAGAACTCATTTTGCAGGACACATAGTTATTCACTTAGGAGACAAGGGACCCCCCCTACACCCTCCATCCTGTGATTGACGGAAGTAGAGATGAGCGAACCTCGGGCATGCTCGAGTCTATCCGAACTCAAACATTCGGCATAGCGGGGTCTGCTGAAGTTGGATAAAGCTCTTACATTAATACATGGATATGTTTTCCACATAGCCTTAGGGCTTTATCCAAGTTCAGCAGCCCCCGCTATGCCAAATGCTCGGGTTCGGATAGACTCGAGCATGCTCGAGGTTCGCTCATCTCTAGACGGAAGTCCTAACTGCAGCAATTGGCCTAAGTTTCACTTGGAAAGCAAATTTAAGAAACAGTACAACACTGCAGAGAAAAGATTAGATTTAACCTTGGGTTAAACCCTTTTCACTACTTACTGTACACTGGACATTTTTAAATCCTTTAATTATTAAGTAAAGTATTTTGACCAAAGATGTTTGTGCATAATAAATCCGAGCAGAAAATACATTGATACAAACGTTAGCATTAAAAAACTATTAATGTAAACACCTCATATATCAATTAGGTACCAAAATAAGTCTAGTGCATTGGAAAAATAGATATAGGGACCCCATGCATTTGTTACTAATGTTCAGTAGCTAAATACAAAGCATGTACAGTAGTAGCAGTGCTACTCATGATAAGAGTAGACTGGCTTAGTCTGAATTAGTTTAGGGCTCCACCTAGTGTCCTCATTAAGAAATTATCTATTTGAGAGTAATCTATTTGCCATACCAAAAAGGGACACAAAGCTGTAAGGTGGTGGCACAAAGAAATAATGGTTCAAAGGAAATGGTCACTGTATCTTAAGCTATTAAAAAAAATAACATTGGAGTACTGTATGGTAAGAAAGTAAATTGACAGGCTATTCTACAATGACCTGGCAGTTCTGAATTACAATTGCATGGAATTTTAAATTCCTAGCACCTCTACCCTGTTTCCCCAAAAATGAGACCTAGTAAAGTGATAGTAAACTTTTTTATGGAATAGTCTAATAAAGTGATAGTAAATTTTTGACTTTTGACACGTGATCTTTTAGATGTGACTGCAGCATTGCAACAGATGGTTTGAGTGGCATCCAAGGTCCTCCAGGTAAAGGACATGTTACATCATATCACATGGTCAATCAATGGACTGCATCACATGGTCAGTCATCAGACTGTATTACTTAAAGGACAACTCCTTTTTAATATGTTATTACATAAGCAAAGTTGGACAAATTTCTAATGTACACTAATTATGGGAAATGCACATATAGTGCCATTTCCCTCAATTTAGTAGATCAGACAGGCTTCAATTTCTCTAAAAGAAAAAAAGTGACGTCTCGACCCCCTCAATATACCTGAAGGGTCCAGCAGGGGGCGCTGTATTTGTAGAAGTAGAAGTCTATGTAGTAGGTATAAGCAGTTGAATCATCCCCAAATCCCCCTGTCCCCCCTCCCCATGCTGCCCGGTGCCAGTGCATCTCTCTTGAGGGAAATAGCACTATATGTACATTTCCCATAATTAGTGTACATTAGGAATTTGTCTAACTTTGCTTATGTAATAATATATTAAAAAATAGATTTTCGCTGGAGTTCACCTTAACCTCTTGAGGACCAATGCCATATGGGTACGGCATAGAATCCTGTCACTTAAGGACCCATGCCGTACCTGTACGAGAGCCCTTTAAGGGAGCACCGCATGGCGGCGTGCAGCGCTCCAGTGAAGAAGGCTGCTGATTCTTACAGCAGCCATCTTCCTGTGTCACGTAGGGGGCCGTTTCCCTGCCCCCCGTGCCGACGATCGCTGTGATTGGCCGCTGACTTTTCATGGGTCGATCACAGCAATTTGCTTTGTTTCCGGAACCGGACCCCGGCACTGAGCTGTGATTGGTGCTGCCCGAGACAGCACCAACCACAGCTGTGATCGCCCCTGATCGCCCGTGATAGGCTGGTAGCCACCAGCCGGCCAATCAAGGGCGATCTTTACTACTACTCCCATCATCTCCTTCTCTGCTTGCCAAGGATTAACAGCAGAGAAAAAGATGATAGGAATGGTGTGCCCTGTGCCCAGCTCCATCCTGAAGTGTGCCGGGTGCCTCCTCTGCCCACGCTCTCCTCTCTCCTCTTACCCTCTCCTGCAACCCTCTCCCCTCCGTCCTGCCACCTCCCTCTGTCCTGTCACCCTCTCCTCTCTCCTCTTACCCTCTCCCCCTCTGTCCTGCCGCCCCTCTCCTGCCACCCTCTCCCCTCTCCGCTGCCACCCTCTCCTCTTACTCTCTCTCCTCTCCTGCCACCCTCTCCTCTTTCCTTCCACCCTCTTCCCTCCCCTGCCACCCTCTCCTCTTACCCTCTCCTCTTACCCTCTCCCCTCCATCTTGCCACCCCCTCCATCCTGCCACCCTCTTCTCTCTCCTCTTATCCTCTCCTGCCACCCTCTCCCCTCCGTCCTGCCACCCCCCCTCAGTCCTGCCACCCTCTCCTCTCTCCTCTTACCCTTTCCCCTCCGTCCTGCCGTCCCTCTTCTGCCACCCTCTCCCCTCTCCACTGCATCCCTCTCCTCTTACACTCTCTCGTCTCCTGCCACCCTCTCCTCTTTCCTGCCACCCTCTCCCCTCCCCTTCCACCCTCTCCTCTTTCCTCTTACCCTCTCCACTCACCCTCTCCCCTCCGTCCTGCCACCCCCTCTGTCCTGCCACCCTCTCCTCTTACCCTCTCCTGCCACCCTCTCCCCTCCATCCTGCCACCCCCCCTCCGTCCTGCCACCCTCTCCTCTTACCATCTCCCCTCCATCCTGCCATCCCTCTTCTGCCACCCTCTCCCCTCTCCGCTGCCACCCTCTCCTCTTACCCCCTCTCCTCTCCTGCCACCCTTTCCTCTTTCCTGCCACCCTCTCCCTTCCTCTGCCACCCTCTCCTTTCTCCTCTTACCCTCTCCCCTCTCCTCTTACCCTCTCCCCTCCATCCTGCCACCCCCTCCGTCCTGCCACCCTCTCCTCTCTCCTCCTACCCTCTCCTCTTACCCTCTCCTGCCACCCTCTCCCCTCTCCACTGCCACCCTCTCCTCTTACCCTCTCTCCTCTCCTGCCACCCTCTCCCCTCCCCTGCCAACCTCTGTCCTGTCACCCTCTCCTCTTACCCTCTCCCCTCCGTCCTGCCGCCCCTCTCCTGCCACTCTCTCCCCTCCCCTGCCACCCTCTGTCTTGCCCCCCTCTCCTCTTACCCTCTTACCCACCTGGCCAGAAGCATACATCATCTCCTCCTCGCTCCGGTTTGCTTCGGGGGTTCTCAGCAGGACGTCCTGATCAGCCAATCAGTGGCTGTGGCGGGGCAGCACACTGAGCTTGCTGTTTTATGTGTATTGCCTCCTACGTCATGGAGGAGGTTCCATTCTGTCAGCCAACCTAGCGTCATCAAACTAGAAGAAGGTGGATATCTCTATATTACATGTTGATTGGTGGTATAGTTAATAACACAGTCACCCACCTGTGACGTAGTGCTGATGGGTTAGGTCATCCGGATAGCCGTTTACAGCCTGGTGTCCGCCCCTACATGTACGACACAGGCGCGCACACTTAAGTCAAATTCGCCTCTCACTAGGGCTATTGCACTTGCATGCGGACTTAGATATCAACAGCTGTCTGCTCAGTGTGTCTGGCGTCCTTGCCCCATGCTATACAATGTTTTAAAGTAGATTGAAAATAAAGTCTATTGCACGGACTGGTGAGTGACCTTGCATTATTTCTCTTTTATGTTGGATGTTGAACTGCAAACCTGCCTTTCCGCAAGTGAGCACCATCGTGCATAGCATAGTGAAGTGGACTACTCTACCTACCCTGTATGGTATCCGAGCCGCATGATAAGGTTGTAGTGCCAGTGTCTGTAACTCGTAAGAAGGACTTGTACAACTTAGAAGTAAATACTTCTCTTAACATCTCTAGTCACATGCGTTGGTACTTAGGAAGAGACAGATACTTTGTACTTACTACAACTGTGTGGGAACATTAGTCCCTACACAGTGTAACTTAGTTCTTAGACTACTAAGTGAAAATGTTTGGAGCCTCCTACCGGTATATCCTATTTATTTTGAAATTGTATATATATTGTCAATACATGAATTTATATAACCAATATAACTAGATTAAATTCTAATCTATATAGCACAATTACTTATTAACTTAAATTTTGAGGTTCCTGATCATTTCTTGTATTTCTATCATGTAGTCATACAGATCATCATCAACGGTATCTAAGATACCTCAAATCTGGACAGGGATATCCATTTGTAGGTAAGTATCATTCAAAGGCAATACATCATGATTGCATTGTTCATATATCACTTATGGTTGACTGAAAAAATGACAGCACGATCCTAATCATTAGAGATGAGCGAGTAGTGAAATATTTGACTTTCGAGAATTCGAATCGAATAGGCACTGATATTGGACTATTCGAACGAATATTCGATCCCATTATAGTCTACGGGAAAAAAATTCTCGGCACTTGGAAATCCAAATTCGACCACTTGGAGGTCACTAAGTCCCCCATGAAACCTCCCTAACGATGCCAGCACCTCCGGAATGACACTGTGACATCAGGGGGAGCATGCCTGGGTGCACCCAACACCCCAAAAATCGCAGTATAATGCCACTCTCCGCAGTTGCGAAGGAAAAATATCTGTGAACGCTTTGCGAATGTTTACGGCAATGTTCACACATTTCCTTCGCATTTCGTGTGCAGCGTTACATACATGATTCCAATGTGCGTCTAGAGTTTCACGTTATTTGCGCGTATCACGCATTATGCTGTATGACATTAGGCCGCAGCAGAGCAGAGATTAGGCAACTGGCTCTATAGGTATCACGTGCTTTTTACCGGGCAACTGGCACAATAGGTATCACTTGCCTTTTACTGGGCAACTGGCACAATAGGTATCACTTGTCTTTTACTGGGCAACTGGCACAATAGGTATCACTTGCCTTTTACTGGGCAACTGGCGCAATATGTATAACATTTACGTGCCCTTAGTGGGCTAAACCAAGGACACTATAAGTCACTTGCACACACAGGGTACTGGAATGAATGCTGATGCTGATGCTGCAGCTGATGTTGATGCTGTTAATATCATCTATGTCTTAGCACGGAGAAGTGCCCTGGATTCAAAGGTGACCTTTTTCGCTGGATCTTAGCCCTGAAAAGGACTTTTGGGTTCAGTAGTAATCCTGCCTAACCAAAACGCTACTAAAACCTTTCTCTCCCTGCTCGAAGATCTCCCCCTGGCTAGGTTGAAAGCGCATCTGCGGTCGGGAGGCGGAAGTCAATTATTAAATATTCAAGGTCATGTGGTTCAGCCATCCAATGAGGGTAGACGCCGTTTTCGCGCTGCATGCGTACTCCCAGGGTCCCTCACGGCCTCCCTGCATGGTGATTGGATTAAAAAAAGCGCCAAGTGCGATGGGAGGGCTTTCGAATGTTTCTCGTGTATTCGTCACAATACTCGATTGAATTTGAATCTTTCAAATACCGCAATATTCGATCAAATACCATCTCGATCGAATCGTATTCGCTCATCTCTACTAATCACATATTTACTAGTTTATACAAATAATAAATAGAAAAAGCTGACTAGTACTACAGAAATGTCGCAAAGGAGAAGCCCTCATTTAGTCACTTAGGGCTCAATGTAGATAATCGATAGATCCATTTAGCTTCTTCACGCAGAAGCTTTTTGTCTATATCCCCTTTGCGATCTCCCAAACTGATGTGGCAGATGCCCCAGAAGTGTAGGTGTTCCCAGGTGCCTGCGTGTTCGCATCTAATGTGACATGCCACCGAGGTCTCTTAGCCTGTCCGAATGGCACTCAGGTGTTTAGATATCCGCCTTGTGAATTCCTGGGACGTCTTTCCCACATACAGTTTGCCACATTCACATTGTATGCAATATACAATGTTCTTGGTCCTACATGTGATCCTTTGTCTAATCCGGTAAATTTTTCCATCCAGGGGGTTAGTGAATTCTGTAATAGGAGGCAGCAGAGAGCAAAATGTACAATTAAGACACGGTTATTACCCGGCTTGTGTATTAGGCTCCTGTGTTGAAGACTATGCACCAGGAGGTCTTTCAGATTGGGGCCTCTGCGATATGTAATCACTGGGTATGGTCCCACCACTTCCTTAATGTCCAAAGTCAAAAGTCTCCAGTGTCTCCTCAGGATTCGCTTAACCGCTTCACCTTGTACATCATACGTACCGATACATCGTATCTGTATTCTCATAGAGATGCACTGACACTGGATCCGCAGCGGATTTCGCTGCGAATCCACAGTGGGAAATCTGCAGCGGATCCAGTGTGTGTGAAGGAATCCTAAATAAAAAAAACAAAAAATGGCCCACAGGTTGTACTCGGCTGAGGAAGCGTCTCCAATATTGAGACAACCAGTGAGGGAGTAGAGAAAGATCCCTCGTTCCTTCTTCCTTCCTCATCGTCATCATCATTTAGTGATGACAAGCCCCCAAGGCGCCGCCCCAGGACTAGGCCACAGGAAGCCCCACAAGCCCCCTCAAGTTACCCCACCCCGTACGAACCACAGATTCTTGAGTTCGTTGGGGTCACTTGTGGGGGTTTCCAATGTTTTGGCAGCACGGGGTCTCTGCGAGCCCGACATGGCCTTCGTCCTTCATTCTTGCCAAATCCATTTCCCTAATCTAAATTGCGCTCCTTCCCTTTGGAGGCTTTCTGTGCGCCGGCTTTGCACTTTGTGTCCACATGTGGGGTACTCTTGTAATTGGGGGAAATTGCTCTACATTATTAGTGGTTTCTTTTTTCTTTTAACCCCTTGTGAACATGAAAAATTCAAAGTTACACCAACGTTTTAGTGTAAAAAAATTAATTTTTCATTTTCATGGCACACTGTTCCACATTTGTGGCTGTCACCATATGCTTACTATACTTCTTGATACATTCTTTGAGTGGTGTAATTTCCATAATTGGGTCACTTGTGGGGTGTTTCCATTGTTTTGGCAGCACAGGGGCTTTGTAAACCCAACATGGCCTCTGTCCTCCTTTCTGGCCAAATCCAGCTTCTAAAAGCCAAATGGTGCTCCTTCCTTTTTGAGGCATGTTCTGCACCCGCATAATACATTATGTCCCCATGTGGGGTATTTTTGTACTCAGGGGAAATTTCTATACAGGTTTTATGTTTTTTGTTTTTTTTCCTTTTAACCTCTTGTCAACCTGAAAGATTTAAGGCTAGATCAAGTTTTAGTGTAAAAAATTTTTTTTTTCAATTTTACGGCACATTGTGTCTGTCACCAGTGGGGTCCATGTGCTCACTATACCCCTTGTTACATCCCTCGAGGGGTGTAGTTTCCTAAATGGTATTCCTTTAGGGGTGTTTGTTAGGTTTTATCACCCCTGAGCCTCTGCCAACCTGAAGTGGTACTTTGAAAATTGGCCAATTTTAAAGAGACTTCAAAATTCACTAGGCACTCTTTTGTATCTGAGACTTGTGGTTGAGTCAAATAGCGCAATTTGGCCACATGTCGTATATTTCTATAAACTGTACACATGGGGCAATAAAAATTGAGGTGCATTTCTCTGAAAATAGGTTTTCTATTAGGAGAGATATTAGATCACAATATAATTTCTGCAAAGAAAATTGAAATTTTTAATTTTCTCACACACTAAGCTTTTATTTCTGTGACTCACCTAAAGGGTTAAAAACACTTTCTGGAATTGATTTTGCACAGTTTGGGGGTGTAGTTTCTGAAATTGGGTGCTTTGTGGGGCTTCATAAAATACAGTCCCCTCAAATACACTTCAAACGGGAACTGGTCCTTTAAAAAATCAAATTTTAAAATTCTTTTGAAAATTTGGAAAAATGCTGCTAAACTTTGAAGCTTTCTATTGTCTTAAACAATTGAATATCTAATTCATGTGGCATAACCATTTTCCTTACAAGCACAAAATTTTAAAGCTAGAAAAGTGAAATTTTTCACGTCATTTTGGGGTTTTTCATAAAGATAGGCTGTAAGTATATACAGAATTTTACCAGAAATATAAAGTACAATATGTCACGAGAAAACAGTCTCAGAATCAGCCAGATAGGTAAAAGCATCCCGAAGTTATTAATGGATAAAGTGACACAGGTCATATTCCTGAAATTTGGTCCGGTCCTTAAAGAGAACCAATCATCGATGAAAATCAAAATTTTTTTTTCCCTAATTAGATGTATTTACTTATTTTATTAATATTTGTAAATATAATTGATTACTTTTTTGGCTGTGTTTTTAAAATATTTACTTTTTACTTTCCTATCTCGCGCCGGCTCTTTTCAAAAGAGCCGGCGCGAGACAGGAAGCTCCCGTCATGCAAAGCGGCAAGGCCGGGCACCGCCATCTTGATGAAGTCACTTGCGTTCCACCGCTGGAACGCAAAAGACTAAATCAAGATGGCGGCGCCGGCCTTGCTGTAGCGGTCCAGAGGATCAGGTAAAGTATAAGATACAGACTGCAAAGGCAGTCTGTATCTTCATTTTGTCTATTTATTAAGATACAGACTGCCTTTGCAGTCTGTATCTTATACTTTACCTGATCCTCTTGTTCGGTGCAGGAAGGCCGCGCGCCGCCATCTTGAATACGTCACTTGCGTTCCAGCGGTGGAACGCAAGTAGCGTAATCAAGATGGCGGCGCCGGCCTTGCTGTAGCGGACCAGAGGATCAGGTAAAGTATAAGATACAGACTGTAAAGGCAGTCTGTATCTTTCCGAAGTCTATTTATGAAGATACAGACTGCATTTGCAATCTGTATCTTATACTTTACCTGCTCCTTTGTTCCGGTGCATTAATGCCGGCCGCCGCCATCTTGATGACGTCACGTGCGTTCCAGCGGTGCGTTCCAGCGTGACGTCATCAAGATGGCGGCGCCCAGCATTACTGCACAGAGGAAGAGAAATTAGGTAAAGAATAAGATACAGACTGCCTTTGCCCTTCATAGATAGACTTAGGGAGAGAGAATCTTTGATAATAGGGATAGTAAATTTTAGGTGATTGGTTCTCTTTAAGGCCATTTTGGGCTCCGCCCATAGGTTAAATATATTTTGCCAGGCATGGGCATAGTCAAGGGAGATCTGGTGGGGCATGTACCCCAAGGCCAGGTGCTAAGTACCAGGGGAGTGCCACTTTTTTCTATTTGCATTTATTAGACAATGGCATTGACCAGCAATCTGAATCTTTTCAAGGGTTATACGAGCAGGGGGTTCTTGTTGGTATACTGCTAGGGCAAAATAACAAACACGCATATTTACATGACCCACTCACCACACTGCAATCCTCTTCTTGAACGATTCCACTGATGTACTATGCAGACAGGAAATCTCTGCTTAGCATAGATAGCATAGAAAAATTATGTGTGAACATAGCCTAAGGCCACTTTGACAGCATTCAGGTCAGTATTTTGTATTGGTATTTGTAAGCTAAACAATATAAATCCCAGGTGCATTATTTGTAAGCTAAACCTTGGGCATAAATGGACAAAACTATGTAGAATTTTGCACGTCCTCCATATTTTAGACAATCTCCTTTCTTTGGCTTACAAATACTTTTGTAAACATTGGGTTTTCTCAGACAGCAGGGCCTGGGGTGGTTGCAACATCTACAACTCCTGTAGCTGTGCCCCTACTCTCATTTTTATCTATATTTGTGCCTTAAAAAGAAGGAAATACAAAAATATAAATTTGCCAGTGATTTTATTTATGCAGCATAAGCTCTTGGGGTATTTTATGAACAGTTTGCAAAGTACTCATAACTTTTGTGTCCAATCCTGGCCTATGGTTAAACTGTACAATATGTACCTCTTATTGTTTTCTACTGTTCAATATACATGTGGTTATGAGGCTTGAAGGTGTCCATCTACATGATGCAGAAACAATAATGCACCATTTATACGTATGGGATGGATTTTTCTTCAGTTACAGAAATTTCTACACAATCTGCAATAACTGCTGTGATTCTAAACACATAAATGCCCAAACAAATCCAACAGTATCCCACAGTTTCTTCGCTTAATCCACTCCATTAATAGTAACATGGTGAAGTTTGAAAGACTAAGGGTGTGTTTACACAGAGAGATTTATCTGACAGAGTTTTTGAAGCCAAAGCCAGAAATGGATTTCAGAAGAGGAGAAATCTTAGGGGGAGATTTATCAAACTGGTATAAAGTAGAATTGTTTTAGTAGCCCCTAGCAACCAATCAGATTCCACCTTTCATTTTTCAAAGGATCTGTGAGTAATCAAAAGTGGAATCTGATTGGTTGCTAGGGGCAACTGAGCCAGTTTCTCTTTACACCAGTTTGATAAATCTCCCTCTTAATCTTTCCTTTTCCTAACCAGTTCTCTGTTTTTAGTCTATTCCTGACTTTGGCTTCAAAAAACTGTCAGATAAATTTCTCTTTGTAAAGGCACCATATAAGATCCGTGCAATTAGTTCAGCCTATTACCCTGCAGTCAGGTCTGTATTTACTCCTCATGCTGCTCTAGGCACTGAGACTGAATTTGGCCAACTTTCTTTTTTGTGCTTTGTGTTTTCCTCCTCATGTTTAAAAGGCCATTGCTCTTGCCAACGATTGTACTGTGAAAAGACTGACTTAATTTTCCCCTAAAATATGCAGCAAAACCGTAAATAAATTATTTGCCCTGAGAAATTGAAAAAAAATAAAAAAATAAAAATTTTTTTCATTCAGGGGGGCTTTGGGTTTACATCGTTTTCCATATGGTAAAACTGACATGTTTTGCATGTTCCTCAAGTCAGAGGGGGGGATTTACAAAGACATACAAGTACGCCGGTCTTATATTAAGCCCCTTCCCCTTTCCCAGGCTGGATTCACTAAAAGGCGCAAGTGTAGATTTGCTTCATCATTTGCGCCTGTGAGCAGGCGTAAATCATGATAAATGAGGCACGGGAGGTGGTCATGCCTTGTCACCCCCCCCCCCCCCCCCCCCAAGCTCCGCCAGCCTGCCCATCGGATGAGCCGGGCGTACCGGAGGCGTACGCCAGGGGGAAGGGGCGAAGCAGCACCTTCTCCCTGGCGTACGCCTCTGACGTACCTTTGATAAATGTCCCCCATAATGATTACAACGATAGGCAACTTACATAACTTTTATTTTATTTGATGACTTTTAAAGAATTAAAACCTTTTTGAAAAACAAATTTTTCCTAAAATTGCTTTGAGATGTTAGATCTGAAAGTTTTATTTTACCATGTCAATATAGTCACTGCTCCTATTGCGTGATCCTTCTCAAAGACTATCCAGCTTCAAAGCGACTTTCATACCTACCTCTGATAATTAATGGGACTAATGGTGCGTTTACACGAAACGATTATCGTTCGAATTTTCGCGATAATGATTTGATCGATTATTGTCTCGTGTAAACACAGCGAACGATCAAGCGACGAGCGAGAAATCATTCATTGTTCTCAAATTGTCATTGGTCGTTCGCTAAAAAATCGAAGATCGCTTTGTGTAAACAGTCTTTCACCGATTAACCCTATGTGTGAGATAGACTAAAGCGATCTTAAAATGATTGCAATAAAGATTTTTCCCAAAAATATATCATTCCGTCTAAACACTGATCGTTATAAAAAACACATTGTTACTTCGAAATCGTTAATCGTTCGATTGGGCGAATTATTGCTCCGTGTAAATGTAGCATAGGAGTGTCAGATTATTTGGTTGAACTACCCCTGGACTCATTCTCCTTATTCTCAACTTTTGCTGACTGGGACTCATGGGACTATAAATTCATTTACGATTGTAACTATAGTAACTATGAACTATAAGTAAAAGCCCAGTAGAAGCGTGTGACACTCGAAACAGGCCGTCGCCTGTGGAACACCCCTGCTACCATTGTGATGTCCCCCACTGTTGTATGTCGGTGATTTGTTACAAATAAACGACCACATTGCATAAAGACGTTAGTGCCGCAGATTTCATCTACAAATATTGTATAAAGGAAATACTTTTCAATTTTTAAATACTTCTGAATCTTTAAATGCAGATCAGTGACCCTGGAAAGTTTAAAAATATCTTCAGGTACAGGTTAACAAGGTAAATCAAGATCTGGACACACATAAAAAATGTCTAATCTCCCTTCCTTCATTTAACAAATGGTTCTTTCCCAAGGTAGATAAGGAACTGAATAACTGAGTTCTATAAACAAATGATTAACTTGCAATGTTAAGATAAGTCTTCCGGTTACTCCTTGCTGTATAACCATTGAAAAGAAAGAAAAACTTTTCACTACTCAGAATCCTTTGGTTTATGAGTATTATTTTGGTCCATGTTCCTAAAAGAACTTACACTTTCATTTGTGCGTCAGTGTCATAAAGATAGTTAAAGCGAATGTACCATCATGTACATTTGCTTTAAGTATTACCCATGTATAGAAAGGCACCAATGCGGGGAAGCCGGTACCACAGTCCTTTTTTTTTTAAAACCGCAGCCTGATTCCCGTGTACGGCACCATTCTATTCACAATATCGAGCCAGGGATGAAGCAGTGGAGGCCGGCTGGCCTGCCCCCAGTGGGAGGAAACCCCCGCTCCTCTATGAAACAGCGTCATAGAGGTAGGGGGTTTCCTCCCACTGGGGGTGAACCATCCTGCCTGCAGTGCTTCACCCCCGGCCCGGTACCCATAAATAGAACGGCACCTTACATGGGAACCAGGCCACGGTTCAAAAAAAAGACCGTGGCACCGGATTCCCCACGGCAGCATTGATATAGAATTGCAGTTAAAGAGACTGTACTGCAGTTTCCTGCTCTCTGTATAACGGAGTAATCCAGTCCCGTAACGCCTTCATTTTCAAGAACACTTTATTTTGATTCACTCAATTTGCAGTGTGTAATTTCTATACAGTTTTTTGAGCCTTCTAGTTTTGCATGTGGGCTCTGAAGGAAAGGTGTGGCTATAAGGGTCATTCTTGCTTTAGGGTATGCAAATGCATGTGTCTCTATACTAATGTGCTACTAAAACACTTTACAGTCATTCCCTGCATGTAACCTGTCATATTAAAGTGACACTGTCCCCCCCTTTTGTGCATTCTGACATCTCTAGTGTAAAGGGTAAATTTAGCGGTTTTCACACCTTATTTTATATCATACGTCATGTTGCTTGTTCAAGTAAAAAGTGATCTTTTATCAACTGCAGATTATGTTAAGTGGGCGGGGCCTCACGACATTAGCGCCACTTAGCCCCGCCCACAATACCACCGTTAGTTCCCTCTGCTTGCAAAAATCTAAACAGTTTTTTTTAAATGTTACAATGCTAAATGTAACAGTTTGTGTGAAAAAATGAAAATGAAGTATTGGATTACTTGTCATATGAAGTTTTGCACAGTTATTCAGTAAGGGTGCGTTTACACAGAAAGATTTATCTGACAGATTTTGGAAGCCAAAGCCAGGAATGGATTTGAAAAGAGGATAGATCCCAGTCTTTCCTTTATGACCTGATCCCTGTTTATAGTCTGTTCCTGGTTTTGGCTTCAAAGATCTGTCAGATAAAATTGGTCTGTGTAAACGCAGCATTAGTCTGAATGATTGACACCAACCATTAAGAAATGTTGTGTAACAGGATTTCCTTGTCATTTTAATAGGTTATTCTCAGTGTCACTTTACTGTTGTAGTAAATGTCACAAGGAATATTTGCAGCGATCTACTTATGTCAGTGCTTGTTTGCTAATTTAGGGTCTCATGTACAAAGGAACATAAAAGAGTCTGTATCGAGGCGCTGGAGTCCCTTATGTGGTAATACTACAGAATGACAAGGGCTTCCCATGTTGCTGTGTGGAGTTATATGCTGAGGGTTACAAGGAAAGCTTCTATGCTCCCCAACAAGGAATGCTGCTAGGGGAGAATAGCTTCATAACACATCATCATTGGAGCATGCCACAGTTTGCTTTCTGTTGACTCCCTACAAATAATCTGTATAGTTGTCCCTCTAAATACAGTAATATATGAAAGTACAATAGCGAAGTGCAAAAGTCTAATGGTGCCCTTTTTCGGCTTTGTGCAACAGCTATATGTAGCCATATTATATATGAAGTCTGGGGGAGATTCATAGCTTTTAGATCCAATTTTGCATATTTTTTTCAGAAAGATAGATATACAGTGGTGCCTTGGATATAATAATAATGATTTATTATTCTGAATAACATGTAGAACAGATGAAACAAACAATGAGAAACAGCTGAATATGTGATATTATTAGTTACTGTACAGTATGGCAGTAGTGTAAATAGCTGGGTGTGAGTGCAGGAACAGTATAGCAGGAATGGAAAGGATGGGAAACACAAAGGCTGACAGAGACTGCAGGGAGCATGAAGTAGGAAGGAAGTGGATCTGCTATGATTTGGAAGGTGAGGGAGACTTCTTGGGTCAGAGTACAGTGCTGTAGACCCCGCTATACAGACCATGTCCCTTCCCCTCCCACCCAGTACAGGGAGCTCTTAAACCAAAGCAATGCTCTTAAAGAGGATGTACCACCCAGTACATCCTCTTTAACCTGAACCCACGGATCGATCTGCGCCAGCACGGGGAAGCCGGTGCCACGGTCCGTTTTTCGGACAGCCGCCTAGTTCCCATGCACGGTGCCGTTCGATCCAGTGGTACCGGCCGGTGCTGAAGCACTGGAGGTCGGGCGAGCCGCCCCCAGTGGGAGGGAGTTCCCTCCCCTGTATGACGCGGCTCGCTTAGAATGAATGGAGCCGCGTCATACAGGGGAGGGAATTCCCTCCCACTGGGGGCGGCCCGGCCGACCTCCAGTGCCTCAGCACCGGCCAGTACTGCTGGATCGAACGGCGCCGTGCATGGGAACGGGAAAAACGGACCGCGGCACCGGCTCCCCCGTGCCGGCGCCGATAGATCCGTCGGTTCAGGTTGAAGAGGATTTACTGGGTGGTACATCCTCTTTAAACCAACTAGGGGTCCCTTGCGTTTACATGATTGGTAAGGTGCAATAGGAGCATAACTGTTTGTAATATGTACTTTTGTGTAGTTATGGGTGGATTGGACCATGCATATAGGATATCATTAATATGTCACTGACGGCTATTTGATATTTATTGTAATATATGCATTCTCCACTAGGACTAAATTTATGCCCCCTAGTTACTATCCATTATATTCATATGCTCTTTTTTACATGAAAATAGACTGATGTTATACAATTAATACATTAATACCCATCAAGCAAGTTACGTGATCAAGCACTGGAGTGTTGTTTCCTTTAGTTTTTATGTATTTTATATAATTGTTTTTGTTGAATAAAATTTTGATGTTTTTGGCTATGATCTGGGTGTTCTTTGGTATAAAATTTTTAGATAGATCGCCATTAGTTATGCGTTTGGTGGATTAGACAGATTAAATAGGCATAGTCCTAGATAATTGTATTGTTGGTGTTGTCCACCGAAACTGTTGTATATAACTCTTTAAACCAAGGTACAATTTAAAAAAAACTGTGAGCGCTTCTTGCAAAACGCTGTCATGGTGCCTTCACACATGACAGATCCGCACTGGATTTCTCGCTGCAAATTTACAGCGAGATCCACTGTGGATCCCTGCCCTGTAAAGTCTATGGGCAGACATATTCACAGCGGGATAGACCGTCCCTTTAACCCCCGGCCGGCCGAAGCTTATACATTACCTGCTCTGCGATCCGGCTTGCTTTAGGGGTTCCCTGCTGCACGTCCCACTCAGCCAATCAGTGTGCTGCCCCGATGTGGATCCGTCCTGTGTGAAGGCACCCTTAAACAAAGTTACTCTTAAACCAAGGTGCCACTGTATATTTTTTTTTTGAGCAAATTTGTTGAGCAAATTTCCGAGCAGCATCAGATTAGCAGTGGTGGCTGAGGTCTGATGCAGCCCCAGGTGTCCTGGAAAATATGGATACAGCCTATTTACCATGACTATGTTATTTTTGTCACTTTGTCTTCCACATGTATTTTCTTACAAATCTTTTTCAGATGTAACCAATCAGATTAAACTTTTCTTTTCTCACAGACTCTTTGGAAAATGAAAGGTGGATTCTGTATACTAGGTATGTGACCCGGCAAGAGATGCCCCAGCAATGTTATCTGACAAAACAGACAGGAGGGCTCTTTAAGAAGCATTTTCTCTATACTGAGCCCTAAAAATGTTTTGCTAAAAGCTGGAAATAAAAACTACAGATTATGTCACTTTCTGGCAGTTTCCAATTAAGAAATCAATTTCCTGCAAAGAAGCTCATTTTGCATGAGATGTGATGTTGTCTCTAGGATGCTATACTTGGGTTACATGAGGAATGATCCATTTGGGAGTTGTAAATTAGGACATTAGGGAAAATAACTGGGGACCCTGTAATGAGAATCCATCAGAAAAGTAAAATGTGGAGCCAGAGTTGTTTGGCCTGAAGAATAAAATAAAATCCATTTGGTATCAAAAATGTATTGAATGCTCATAAGAATTACCAAATTTTTTGTTTTATATGATGCACTTTTTAGCTAGAAAATATCTGCCTGCATCTTCTAATCCAGAGAGAGGGTGACCCGACACAGTGACATCACCCTGACTCCTTCCCTATTGGGAAATCAGTGCCTGACTGCTGGGTGAACTATCTTCTCCCTCCTCCTGCTGGCACTGATCTGTACTGGACAGGAGAGGAATCTGGAGGTAATGTCACATGATTAGTGACATGCCTGGGAAAAGGGCTCCATAGAGATACAGTACAGTAAGCAAGTATTAGAGTCTGTATTAGATTTCTATCTGTCTGTGTTTCTGTGTGTGTGTGTGTGTGTGTCTGTCACACATCTGTTTATGTATCCTGTTTCCCCAAAAATAAGACATCCCCTGAAAATAAGACCTTTTAGAGGTTTGGCTGAATATAAGGCCTCCCCTGAAAGTAAGACCTAGCAAGTTTTTGTTTAGAAGCATGCCCACCGAACAGAGCAGCTGCATGCAGGACTTGAAGACAGTCACCTGTCACCAACCTCGATTCCCTTCTGCGACCTTTAGTAGTAAAAGTGCAGGCAAGGCAACAATGAGCCCGTCGCCTGCCTCCATCCCTGTTGCTACCTACCACTAGATGTAGTGCTGCACACAGTCTACCGTTATCCTGTCATCTGCCACCATACTGTGCGCCATCCAGTAACGTAATTTGGTGGGGGCAGAGCGGGCGGCCACACCCGGGCACACATAGGCAGGGGGCCCACTGAAGATTTTTCCAGTTAATGTTGTCCGCAAAAGCTATTCTTTTTGCAGAAAGACTTAACAAATGTCTATTGGTTGTAAGTGGCCCTTGGCCAGCAACCAGTGCTCCTGGGGGGCCACATTGCTACCGAATGTTGTGTCTGACCATTTAGCTGTATGCGCTTGTATGCAAGGAGAACATACAGTTGAATGCAGCAGGGTGATTGACAAGGCGAGGAGAGCATTGGATCTCCACCCTGCCAATCACTTTTGTGGCCACAAGAGGCCGTTCCCTCTTAGAGCTGTGAGACATGCTAGATGTCACTCGTGCTCTCACAGAGCAGGGAGAGAGTTGACATCAGAAGACTACAATACAACCGCACAGCAGGTAAGTATGGCTTTTGTTTTCTTCGTTATAGAGGAGGAGACCTATGTGGGTGGGGCTAACTCCTGGGAAGGATGTTATCTATGGGGGTTGGGGTATGGGATGTGCTGGCTAACTGAAAAGGGGATACCTAATTTGGTGGTGGTGGTGTCTAACCACCAGGAGGATTACCAGGGAGATTACTGCTGGGGAAGGGGGTGGCTGCATGGGGAATAAATACCAGGGTGATTACCTACATGAGATACTGCTGGAGGGGATGGTTACATTAAGGATACTACCTTTTTTGGGGGGAGGGGATTGCCTGCAAAGAGAGGTCTAAATACTAAATAAATGCATAAAAGGGGGTGGGGGGGGGGGGGTAAATTCTATATGAGGGCACAGAGGGCCCTAACTACTACTACATGGGAACAGAGGGTAATAATAACTATATTAGGGCACAGAGGGCCTAACTACCATATGGATGCACAGAGAAGCTGAATTTCAATATGAAGGTATAGAGGGGCCTGACTACTATATGGGGGTGCACAGGGAGGGTCTATCTTCTATATGGAGGAACAAGAGGGGATAATCTACTATGTTAGGATATAGTTGGTGGCCTTTTTACTATATGATAGCATAGAGGGACTATATGAGGGCTAAAATTGAGTCTAAATACTACATGGAGGCATTAAATTAATTGCTCTCATATACCCTGTACACCATGATTATCGGGGCTGATTTCTCCTACATTTTAATGTATTGTCATGTATTGTTTCTATGAATTAATAAAGTAATTATTCCATTTAGTTATGTTGCAGTAGTCTGTTTTTTTTTATATAGGATATTTAGTATAGTTGCCTTGAACTGCATGGGACTATTTATTTTATTACCCAGCATTTGTACTATACATTTACCCTATTAGTATTGTGGGTACACCCTTCGGGTGTTGTTAATTTGGTCATTGACCATCAGCTATAGTGCCGTCCTCATGCTGCGCAATAAATATTAGACAGATAGATATGAGATAAGAGATAGAATGGATGGATGGCTAATTAGAAAACAAAAACAGCGCCATAGCTTCCTCTATGTGGTTTGTGGTATTACAACTTGGTTTCATTCTCTTTTAGTGCAACTGAGCTACATTACCACATCCAAGCTTTGGAGGAGAGTGGCGCTGTTTCTGGAAAAAGGCAACTATGTTTAAGCAATGCTGGATAACCCCTTTCATTTTTACATGGTTATATATGTGAAATGTAGAAAGTCTTTTTCACTGTTCTCAGTCCCTGTTCACTATGCATAATGTAGTAGAATATTCCCTTTATTATTTGTAAAGCATTGTCATCTAGGTAACATAATCGGTTGGGGGCCCACTGAGACTCACCCGCCCCCCTAGGCTGAACCTCAAGCTTCACTCCTGGCTCTATCCCTACTGTGATGAGCTCCTCCTGGTGGCCGGAAGCTGCAATACCATTCCTGCTGTACAGGTGGTCCAGGAACTACTGTGGAAGATTGTTACAGTCTCCAGACTGTACAGTATACATTAAATGTTCTTTTCTTTTTTTCCAACTATAAGTGTGAATTTTTCTTCATGGAAGAAGAAGACATCTTCTAAGAATAAGATCTATCGCATCTTTGGGAGCAAAAAAAAATAAGACACTGTCTTGTTTTCTGGAAAACATGGTATGTTATGTAGCAAAGGTGTGTCTGAATATTAGTGTAGTAGTGTGGTGTGTGCTCGACCGGTCACTTGCTAGATGGTAACATGTGACGCCACTTCTCTGGGGGTTGGTCAGAGTATAGCTTAGCCAGATGGTATACTGTTGTGACACTAGTGCCAGTTGGGCACACAGGTATGGAGGGCACACAGGTATGGAGGCACACCTGCTTTTAGTTTAGGGGGGGGGGGGCAGCTATACCCTTTCCCCTGTGGTCGGTGACCTGCCGGGCTGTGAGGGAGTCCCTTAGGTACTTATCATGGTGGTCCGGAGTGGAGTTGTGACCCACCCTGACTATTGGTACCGCCACCCACAAAAGGGGAGATGACCCAAGGATGTAGTGTCTACTGTGCATGTGCTGGGGTAATAACCACTGAGTCCTGTTAGCATAAATAGATCATCTTTACTATAGGAATACTTTGTACAATAGTTGATAGTACACTGTAAACCTGACAAGACAGCAACTGCACTGAGGACCTTTAGAATAGAGGAGCTGTGAGTAGTTGAGAGAAGTTTGTGCTGAGAGTCCAGAACAGTGGAGAGAAGTTTGTACTGCAGTTTCAGAGTAGTAGAGAGAAGGAGGTCATAAGAATTATAACCATGGGTAGAAATGTGCTCTGCCGGACCTTTAGAAGGAGAAGTAGTAGAATACTGTAGACTTGAAAGTAGACGTTTACTTGTGCCCATGTTTCGACCTTCGTAGCTTTACCACCTTTTGCCTATCAATGTCGAGTGACCCTTCCTATAGGGTGACACAAGCCCCAGACCTTGCTACCTGGGTTGAGCAGAGTAGCCAAGGTTCACTGGTGACTCTTGCGCTGCGAGATAGAGTATGTAGGCTTTTAGAAACTTTGCTTTATCCAGATCAGTTCCTATTGTTATCAGGATACTGTCCTGAACCTCTAGACTTCTCAGCGTGGTTTGGAGTTTCCTCTGACTTGTTCTCTCCCTTGAGTAACTTAACACTGCATAGTGTGTGGAAGTGCTGCTTTCAAGAAAAGGGTGTCTAAGTCTCCCATATACATTTGTTTTGCACAGGAACCTGACTAAGACTACTGAGTGTAGCTCTGAAGTGGGGACCTGGCAAAGCCAGGGCCCAGATGGACCACGATAGGGACCAACTTGTCTTGCTTCCTCTCTGTTCAGAAATGTGGCTAAAACTACTCCCTAAAGTGGGTGTATGCTTCCTCTTCCCGTGTAACAACCTCCTACAGGTGATGTAATAACCCCTGTGAGTGGTGGAGAAGAAAAGCATATAAGAAAGGAGCTCAGAGATAGGTAGAAAGAAAGAGAAGGTCCTCAATAGTGTGCAGATTGCAACAAACAATAACCCTTTGGTTACCTGCAGCTGTGCAAGACATAACTACATACAATGGTGACATCTTATGGCAAAACTTAAGTACTGCTTTATCACCACAGTTTTCTTCGAGTACAGACTTTTGCTAAGGGTGTAACCATAAGCAACGCCCGTATATGTTAATATATTACAGCTGTGTTTGATGCAGCAGAGCTGGGTGTGTATAGTACATTCGGTAGAGCTGAGTATCTGTGGGTATAAGATACTGTCATGGAGAGTGTTAAAGTAGACCTGTCATTTCAATTTTCTTTGACCCCTTCACTGGCTTAGCCCACCTGGGAAGTTTGTTAACATTAAATATGTTTTTAGTTGTCTTAAGTAGGGATGCATCTTATACTCATACCCAGGGTGCGTCTGATCAAGTGAAAAAATATGGCATCTGTCAGGAATACAATTATCTTCTTCCTACGTTTAGTGAATTATAACAAAGTACTTATTACAACTATTTTTGTTTTTGGCAAACAGTACAAGTATTATGACATCATGCATGAGTGGGCCATTCTAATGCAATATAACATACATATTAACATCTTATTCCTGTTTCCTGACTTCTCACTCCACTGTACTTCCATGCTCTCCTCATATGTTATACTTTTAGATTCTACCAATATTCTTCACTCAATGTATAGAACTTAACAGGTCTTTCCAGGCAAAATCATCCTCAATATAGACCATAAATCACTGATCAGCAGCATGAATTATCAGCAATCTGCATGGCGGCCATGTCTGATTATTACAGCTCAGCTCCCACTCATAGAAACCCTACTACAATGAAATGGACGGAGTCCGCTGCTTCCATCCTCATTCACCACAGAGATCCAGCAATTGCAGGGAAAACTCACCTAGGTGCCATGGCGGTGTACTGCTACTACTATGTCCCGCATATATATTATATATAGTAATAATCTTTATGCAGAAATTTCATAGAGCGCTACAGCTAGTTATGGTCTCGTATTGGCAATATAAAAAACTTAATAGAAACACTGAATTATTGATGCCTTCCGCACTGTAGATGAAAAAGCTCACTGAGGATGTATCCTTTCTCCAATCCTGCTGTATCTGGGCTGTTGAAGACACTGAGCTCCGGCCGGGTAAGGAGAAGGGATCCCCCCACTAGACCACCACGGATAAGTACCACAGGGCATTTAAATACAGCGGTCATGTCTGACAACTGCATTTAAATGCTCTTATTAGCCAATGAGGCAATTACGCACACCCACATAAAGTAGCCGGGATTGTGGCGGTTCAGAGGGCGGTCGCAGAGCTGCCCCTCCCTGAGCTCCCCTAATGGCTGTATGGGGCCCTGAAATTCCTGATGGCTGCCCTGGATGGATTCATACACAAGTCATTTGAAAGTGCCAGGATTAGTGACTTAAAGAATGCCATGAAACCATTGCCCCAACCATAACAGTAGCACTAGCAGCTTGTGTCTGCAGGATGCAGACTGTTCTACTCGGACATTTCTCACCCGCCAAGCCAATGTCCATTTGTTTGATGAAGCAGAAAACGTGAATCATTGGAATCATTGCCAATCAGCGTATGTTCAATTCAGATACTGCCATGAAAATTAAAGCCTTTTCTGTATATGCAACTTTGCATCAGAGCCGCAGGGACCATGCGTCTGCTTTGTAGCCCCATAAGTAGACATGTCCGATAGCCCCCTGGCTTATTTTGGCAGGGAGCTGCTCCACTGTAGCGTATAAGTCTGCCCTTGTGCACCTTTATAGCAGTTTACCTCTCACATTACTGGCATGTGGTGTTCGGCAGTTTCCACAATGTTTATTCATAACGATGCCATATGTCCCCTCATGATAAACTTTCATCACAGCAGCAGTTCACAAATGTCGTACTTTTATTGAAACCTTTGGCCTGAAAGCCAATAGACACTTATTATAGGAAATGCACATAAAGTGCTTTGTTCCTCTGCACTTACTACTGCATCAAGGCTTCACTTCCTGGATAAAATGGTGATGTCACGACTCGACTCCCAGAGCTGTGCGGCTGTGGTTGCTGGAAAGGATGATGGCAGAGGGATGCTCAGTGTCCCTCAGTGTCCCCCTGCCATCATCCTCTCCAGCAGCAACAGCCCGCACAGCTCTGGGAGTCAGGTCGTGACATCAACATGTTATGCAGGAAGTGAAGCCTTGATGCAGTAGTAAGTGCAGGGAAAAAAAGCACTGTATAAGCATTTCCCATAATAAGTGTATATTGGTAATTTGTAGAACTTTTGGGGGGCAATACAATACTTGAATAAAAATTTTCGCTGGACTTCTCCTTTAAACAGCTTCAGAGGCTTGGTGGCTTCTGCTGATATCAGCAATATTTGGAGGGCTGCTCTGGTGTATCTAGGCTTAGGTCCCAAATTCATACTTTGGACCCCTCAGTTAATGCACGACAACGTACCACGACAGTACTTCAATGAAACCGCAATATGTGAACCTTCCCACTGCTCAGCTATTCTCAAAATCACAGACAGAATTACAAAGAACAGCACGATAGAAGGATGTGAAAGGAGCAGGAAGGCTCAACCAAAAATTCCAGGATGTTTATTTTCAAATACAGATAACATGGAAAAAACAAATATACATGTATTTTAACAAACCGCCGATTTAAACAATAGGCAACTTTGTGATACATTCGTTTTAAAGCGGTACTCCGGCCAAACACTATATTTTACACAGACACCCAGAACCCAAAAGGTTACAATTTTGTAATAGCATTGAACTATATTTTATGTCTTATGTCACTTTTTGTGTCGCAAGGATTTGAGTTCTTGCATAAATGCTTCCCTTACAGCTCTGCTGCTTTCCAGAGCCGCCATTTTGAGCCGTGATGTCAGCTTGTAGTGGGCTTCTCTTCTGCAAGGATGTTCCGCCATCCTCTTCTAAGAAAACGGTTGTGTTCCGTAGAGAAGAGCCATTGGACCCGCCTCTCCGTGACGTCCACACTTAGGTCACATGATTTTCCTAGATGCATGCTCTGTCTAAGCGCATAACACAAAACAGTGCCGCTGGAATGCAGCCAGGCCATGACGCAAGTATTTATACAAGAACTCATACTTCTTTCGCTTACAGCAGCACAAAAAGTAAGATAAAAAGACATATGTAATTCAATGCTTTTGCAAAATTGTATAGGTTTGGGTTCCGGGTGTCTGTGTAAAATATAGTGTTCCGCCAGAGTACCCCTTTAAGAAATCCACTGTTCTTTCCATTAAAATGTTTGCGTCATTTTCTCTCTCATTGACTCATCTAATCTGACAAGAATGACTATAGTACATTAAAATACTAAGTTAATACACAAGAATGGCGCACAATGACTGGTAAAGGAATGAAGCCTTGGCCTGGACACAAGCTTGCATACGTAAAACACCTTTGTGCCAATACGTTATTTTGACAAGATATAAAGAAGTTCAGTCTCCAGCAGCATCCTAGATGAAACTACTACTTGCTTGCCATTGTATTTAAATATATTAAGAATGAATACTATACATCAGTGTTTTATGTGGACAATGATGTATTATGACAATTTATTTTAACATACCATAGGGAGTCTTTCACCATCTTGTCTGTTTGTGTAGCATGGTAATACCCATCAATGTTGAATCATACATTGTACTCACTCCCCAGATGATGACATTAGCATCACAGACATCACAGTCAAGCAGCATATCATAACTCCAATATAACTGCATTCTCTGAACTTGGTTTGGTAGAATAAAGCGGAGCTAAAGCTAGACGAGATAAAAGATTAACCCCTTGGTGTAAGGAACCTAATCTCTTCTTAGTTTTGCTATTGTCTCCATTCAAGCTTCTTCCCATCTCTGTTGCATATCTATGTAGCTTAGTTGATGCACATCAGGTGCTAATGCTCAGGGCATGCCATCTCTTCACCAGCTCTTTGGGTTTATTGAGCATTTCATTCCAGTGTTCCAGCTCTCGCCCTCTAGTGTACATGAATGGTCCAACCACAACACGGCCTAGTAAGTTACTTTCTAAATGTAAAAGAAACAGTGATATTAGCTTATACATACAAACATATAAAAATATAGAAATGTAAAATGTGTATTGCCATCATTACTAGGATATAACACTGCAATGAGTGAGTGTGTGTGTGTGTGTGTGTGTGTGTGTGTGTGTGTGTGTGTGTGTGTGTGTGTGTGTGTGTGGGTCCTGTTAAAATAGCAAAAAAAAAGTGGTCCATTCAGGTTTTCCTGAAAACACTGAAAATATACCACATGGCTTATTTAACATTTATTTAAAGGTATTAATGACTTATTTTTTACTTCCTTACAATCCTTGAAAATGGAGAATGTTAATTGTCAAAAAATTGGGAACTATACTGAAGGTTCTTTAATTACACCAATATCAACCAAGGTCCCTTGTGATAACCCAACCCAGAGAGAGAAATGGGCTACCACCCATGGTCCTTTTCTGTAGAAGGGAACCAGGACCTAAAAGCTTTTTACCTCATTATGTCTACAGTGGCTGTTGTCTCACTAAAGAGGACACTAGGACAGTAAGTACCATATTCAGCTATGTAAGCATACAGCTGTTGGAACTGCGGCTTACACCAAGGACGCATTGTGCCCTCTGCCTCAATGCAGTGCTGGTACAGAGGATAGAGTTGGCACAGCTGCTCTGTATGGCAGATGTCTGCATGGGTGAAAAGTATGGCTATGGTTTTACTTTCCTTATTCTGGCACAATGGGGAAGGTACCTAAGAACATACCTACCTACTGTTGGGGGGGGGGGGGAAGCTACTTATCTAAGACATACCTGCCAACTGGGGAGGTGATGCCTACCTAAGAAATATGCTGGCAGGGGAGGAACTGGCTATCTAAAGGGAAGGCTGTAAATAGGTGAACTACCCAACTACTGTGTGCGACATACATACATACATACATAATGGGAATGAACTGCAGATAACTACTGTGGGGTACATGCCAGCATGATGGGAGGCATTATTGGTCTTGGTATGCTGGATTTGGTCACTAACATGTACGGTGATAATATTTGCTCTTTGTATACTGGTATTCATTAAATGTATGACTATTATTGTGAGGTATACGGTTTTATGAGAGAGATATTACTTTTAGGTTAACCTGTGTCTCAAATACCTATAAGTGCATCATTACATACTACTACTACTACTACTACAACAACAACTACAACAACACCCGATAGTAGTGCAGGCACTGTACAACTGATCGGTGGGGGGGCCCCAAGACCCTGATGACCTAAAAGAGGTTGTCCAGGAAAAAATTATTAAGGCCTGGTTTGCATGTTGCAGCTGCCAGATGTGACAAATGTAGGCATAGTTTGTGCATACGGCCTCATACTTTTAGAAGTAGTATCCTCTGGCCATTGGTCACCACATGTGGGCATGTTTTTGTTCTTCTGTAGTAGTCACAACATGGGCGCACGCCATTCTTCCCTCTAAGTACTCATATAATTACGTTTTTAGAAGGTTAAGTATGAAATCAAGGAACTAAACGAGTTCACCTTCTCAATCAAATTATTTGTATACTTATGAGCAGTCATTTCAGATTTCTTCTCTCTCCCGCTCCCTGAATTGCTCATATGGCAGAGACACCAGATGGCTCTAACTGACATCTAATTGAGTTTTAAAAGTTTGATTCTCCACTTTGCTATATACTTTACATTTCCTAGCATGATAGAAAATTTTATGGGGGCTGTCATTAGAAAAAAGTTGACATGCTATAGAGGCATGTTAAAAGTTTTGACAGGTGGGGGTCTCACTACAGAGTTAGGAGAAGTGTATGGTAGCGCATTTCACTTCCAGCTCAGAACAATCTCCCTACAGGCAGCTCCATTATAAAAAGTTTTGGCAGCAGAGAGACCCCACAGATCAAAACTTTGACATGTTTCTGTGGCATGTCAAAAGTGTTTTTTTTTTTTATTGTTTGTGGCCTTTGTCCCTATATTGACAATAACATATGAATATAAGGCCCTGACAAAAGCTCTTGTAAAGTTTATTTTAATGATGAAGCAAAGTGACAGTGATATGGCCATCATTAGAGCTGTCGCACAACCTTCAAAAGACATCTGGATGGTTAGTCTGGTTTGAAGTTTCCACAGAGTTTAGAAACGGTCTTTGTCTGCTCGTAAACCTATATTGGCCTACACTTTTTGTATTTTTTTTTTTTTTGTTGTTGTTTTTTTAGTGGTACAGAAACATCACTTTTTTCGATGAACTGCAGCTGCCTTTATGTGAATAGGGCTAATGTGCAATACCAGACACAGCCACAAATAGTGCTGCTGTTTTTTGGGGAAAAAAATAAAAATACATCCCAGACCATTGTCTTTGTCTCGAGTTTAACTTTTTTTTTTTTTTTTTTTTAAACACAATTCCAATGTGGCAAGGGCCTGCAGTACGATCTGACAGTAACATGTTTAACAAGTAAGATAAATGATATGGAATAGCTGAAGGTTGGATAAACAGGTGGAGAGGCATTGCCTGCTCTCACGGTTCTGTTTGTTGTATTTTCCATCTATGTTATAGGATATGGAAACATTTAACCCCCATTGGTAAAGAAAAAAAAAAATCATGTTGTGTGCATAAGTTACCTTTATGCCTCTGGCCAGCCTTGTATAGAACCTTTTACTTTAATTTTAGGCTGAAAATATTAAATTGGACTTTCACCCCACATCAAGACTAGAGATGGGCGAAGCATCTGAAACCCAACTTGTATAACACAGTAAGAGTGGAGTGCGAGCACAGATTATGTAAGGCGCACGCTCCATTCACTAATACCGGTAAATTGGTATAACTCAATAGGAGTCTACAGTTCCCAGTGAGTGAATAATATGGACTGTGTCTTCACTGGTCCCAGTGAATTCCTATAGGCTCCCAGTTACTTGGTAATCTGGACATTTGGTTGGCAGCTACAACAAAAAAAAAAATCACACACAATCAGTCCTCCTAGCCTCTCCTCTCGGTCCCTAAATTGCTCTCTAAGGGTGTATGCACACTACGGAATGGCGCCTGAAAACCTGTCGCACATTCCGCAGCTCTCACCCGCTCGTGGACTGTGGTGGGTGCGGATTCTGTCGTCAGTCTAAAGAATGAACAGGTTCATTCTTTGGACGGACAACAGAATCTGCTCATGCATAGAATAGAGTCTATGACACGGGCGGAGATGCATGAGCCCATCACAGTCCACGAGTGGGTGCGAGCTGCAGAATGCGCGACAGGTTTTCCCGTAGAGCGGTGAGAGACTAACTGCCTGCTGCGATTCTGTTCTCTCATCCATACACAGCCGACTGGCCACCTCCATAAACGAACTGCCTTATATAGAGGGGGAAGTGCTGACATTACAGAGGGGCCTGCAGCTGATTGGACTAGCACTAGGGATTATGGTTAATCCCTTTCTCCCACCCAGCTCCAGACAGCATGTGCTGCCCCTATTTTGTTTATTGACTAATTTCCTTAACAAATTGACGGGAATTATCTTTGTAGAAGAAGGCAAATTGACGGCCCAATTGGCAGCAAATTTTTATTGTTTGGATTCTATTCGCTCACCTCTAATCAAGACCATTAAAAAGTGACTTTTTTTTTTTTTTGCCAAGCTGCACCATACAGGCTATCATATGGGTTCTCATTGAAAATATGATGTGGTTCATAAAGGGTTCATCTTGTTTTTCAGGTAAATATGCATCAGCATCCACATAAAATATTTATAGTCTATTTCATAATGAGAAACATTTATTGGCTAAAACACAATACTCCATTATGCTAAAAATGCTATAACATGTTGTTTGGGACAATAAATGTTATTATATAATACCCTTTTCCATTCTCTCCCCTCCTCTGCTGTCTTTCCACAGGAATCTACACTGTTTGCTGCCAGTGGATAAAATCTGGCTTTGTTGTTCGATTAATACACAGGCTGTAATTTCACAGCAAAATCACCATTGGGTAAACTATGTTTTTTCCAAAGACAGATTCTTAAAGCCAAAGCCAGGAATGGATTTAAAAAGGGAAGAAATCTCACTCTTTCCTTTATGAGCTGTTCTCTGTTTATAGTCTGGTCCTGGCTTTAGCTTCAATGATCTGTCTGATACATCTGTGTGTAATAGGGCCTTAAGTGGCAGATTTTTCCAACAGAAATCTATTCTATGCACAAGACCTTACAGTATGGGGCCTATTCAACGGAGCGATAATTGTCCGAATCGGAGCGATAATCGACCGATTCAGCCGATTATCGCTCCGTGGAATAGAGTGACACGATCATCGGCTGATCGTTCATTTAGGTTCAGACCTAAAATCATCGTTCACCACCAGCGCATCGCTACGGTGGAATAGCGGTGCGCGGCGGTGACCAACGATTTCAGCAGCATAATACTTTACCTGTCCGGGCTGCAGGTCCTCTCCTTCTCCCGGGACCCGTGCAGCAGCTTCGGAGCGGGGCTGTCTGAACTGAAAGACCGCTCAGCCAATCACTGGCCGGGACCGCCGCGGCCAGTGATTGGCTGAGCGGTCTGTCAGTTCAGATAGCCCCGCTCCGAAGCTGCTGCGGCGCGGGACTGGGAGAAGGAGAAGACCTGCAGCCCAGAAAGGTAATGTATGAAACAAGGGCTGCAAGGACATCGGTAATGATGTCCCTGCAGCCCTCACTTAACGATCATCGGGGCCGTGAAATAGGCCCAGTAAACGAGCGTGGATCTAGCAGATCGGCGCTCGTTTACATAGTTGATCGGGCCCCCCATCAGCCCGTGGAATAGGACCCTAAATGTTTCAGAGCTTTGTTTTCTAATGACCTGCGTGATTACTTCTGGTGCCGAGTAGCAAACTGCAGATGCCTACTGAATGGCTAATACAGTTATAGCAAAGCAGATGGTTATGCTTTCCTCTACAGTCAAAGCATACCTTTTAGCAGAACACTCTTTTGGCACATGTCTGGCTTAGATGGTTATTCCCATCTGAACCGATATCGTTAAAAGAAAATTATAAGGAACATCAAGTTAAATATTTTTACAAATACATTAATCTAGGAAACTTGCCCTCTCCTCCTGATATGCGGCTCTTTCCCTCCCATTGTTGACAGGTTGTTCTTTAGGTTACCAACCACCACATACAAAACACATTATATATAATATATATATATATATATATATATATACACACACACACACACACCGTATTTTCCGGTGTATAAGGCAACTGGGCGTATAAGACGACCCCTGACTTTTAAGCAGATTGTCAGAGGTTCGCCTTATATGCCGGAAAATGTTAACCCCTGCGGTCAGGCAGGGATTAACTGCAGCTAAATTTGAAAAAAAAAAAAACTTTAACTCACCTAGGGCACTACACTACCTGCGCCGGGAACAGAGATCGCCAAACCTCTCCCAGGCAGCGAGCGTCTCATCAGAGAGGCTCGGAGACGCTTGGCTGCCGGGAGAATGAGAGAGGGCTCTCTAATTCTCCCAAAGCTCTCCCGGCAGCCGAGCATCTCTGAGCCTCTCTGATGAGACCCTCAGCTGCCCGGAAGAGGTTCGGCGATCTTCGTCCCTGGCGCAGGTAGTGTACGTCACATTGCCTGCACCAGGAACGGTACAAAAGGTACATGGAGGCCGGGAACGGGCCTTAGGTGAGTTAATGTTGTTTTTTTTTTTGTAGTGGGCGCCCCATACGGTGGGAATGGGGCCATTTTTGAGCCCTCTTAACGTATAGGGCGACCATACCTGACGTATAAGACGACCCCCGACTTAAACCCCGATTTTTCAGGGTTAAAAAGTCATCTTATACGCCAGATGATACGGTATATTTATATGCAAACTATAGCCATACCACTGCTTTTAGAACAAAGTGGTGATCGGCAACTTAGACAACAAGCAGCAGTCATTAGGAGGAAAGAAAGAGCCATATGAGGAGAAGTCCATTAGGTCCAGAATTTACTTCAAACTCCTCACCCATAAAGCTCTCCACAACTCCCCTCTATACATCTCCTTCCTCATCTCCACCCATCATCCTTCCCGTGCTCTGCATTCTGCTAATGATCTAACCCTAACATCTTCCATAATCAGAACCTCTCATTCCCACCTCCAAGACTTCTCTCGTGCTGCACCAGTTTTCTGGAATGCCCTACCCAAAGACCTCCGACTCATTCCCAGCACTCAGAATCAAGCGTGCCCTGAACACTCATCTCTTCAGACTCGCTTATAATAATCCCTAAACTTGTCCCCCCCTTCTGTTGTCCCCTCACTCTATATTTCTGACGGTTCTATGCACTTTATACGTTTTAATCGCAATCAGACATTGGTGTGTGACTGGGCTTACCCTGTTCTTTCAAACTATGTACAATGGCCGGGCCATGGACAACCAAAGTACTTGTGCCTGGTGTTGACCCCAGTTGTAGTTTGTAAGCTCCAATGAACAGGTCTCATTTATACTTTGTATTTTTAATTATTCTAATTATTTAACTGTGTATTATGTAACCTCTTTACTGTATGTATAAAAAAATGGAGCTGCAGAATCTGTTGGCGCTATACAAATAAATATTATTATTATTGAGGTAAGTTTGCTAAATGAATCAATTTTCAAATGTTTTTAAACTTGACAAACCCTAAACATTGAACTAGGTTAGTGGAGATGGGGATACCCATACAGGGCAGCCTATAGTATCAGACTTATACACTGGGAGAGATTCCCAGAGTCACAGTCTGTGTTATAGTAAGAGATAGCATTTACAGCTTTAGAATTTTTTTGCATACTGTCAGAAACTTACCTGGCCAACTCTTGTGGCGCTCTCTAAAAAGTGACCCCTGGCAGTCATTTGATATTGACCTGGCTTGTCTGGCCCTACTTCAAGTGCATTTAGTCAATGTAGGGGCAGTCGGGGGTTGCGGTTTAGGGCAGATCATCAAAGTTGGTAGGGGCAGTGGCTTGAGGGGAGAGCAGGGCTTCAGTCTACCTAACATGACACATTCCTTGTGCGCTAAATGTCTGCACTGCACAGGGCTTATACTGGTGGTATTAAAGGGGTATTCCCCCCAAAATCTTTGTTGCAGTTAAATAGCCCACCCCTAGCTCAATATATTGCTCAAAGCAGGTAATTACCTGTTTTTAGCCGTTTTCTAGCTATTCCTGCCTATTTACCACCTCAGTATTCACAAAACTCCTTCCTCCTGGCTCCCACCTTTGGAGTCGGGATCACGTATCCTCCTCTCTCTTCAACGGGATGACATGCCCGGTCCCTCGGCTAGCTCTGTGACAGGGAAGCAGCGTGTGTGAAGAGAACAGTGCAGCCGGCTGACCTGTGTGTTATCAGGTCATCACTCAGTGTGTGTGTGTCAGCTGCGGAGTTGAGTTCGGCTGCTTCCCGGGCAGTGTGGTGACCTGTGACCTCTGGCCATGTGCGTCCTTCCTCCTCAGCCTCCCTTTGCAGCGTCCCTGCCTCTGCTGTAAGCTGGATGATTTTTCTCTCTCCTCTGTCTAGCTCTGTATCCTCCCTCCCATCTACCTCTCTCCCTACCTTCAATATATCAATATGTCAAACAGTTTCTGATTTGGACTGATAGCAGCTTGCTGGGACCTGTAGTTCTACAGAAGCTCTGTGACCTGATATATTGTGTAGAACTACAGGTCCCAGTAAGCTGCTATCCATCCACATCACAATATATCAGGTCACAGAACTTCTGTAGAACTTCAGGTCCCAGCAAGCAGCAATCAGCAGGAAGCAATGCATGATGGGAAATGTAGTTTCCTGGCCAGCACCATCTTGCATGTATAGATCTGCTTTTAGAAAAACTTTTTCTCAGAAACGGCAGCAGCTAGAAAGACGGGGGACTTGGTGGAGTAAGACCAGCTAGGTTTGGGAGCATTTCACTTTATCTTTTGGGGGAAATACCCCTTTATAAGTGCAGAATGAATGAGAAAACTTGCATTTTTTGTTTCCTTTAAATTTTTTCAAATTTTGTTATGCTGCAGCTAGAGATGAGCAAACTGCTCATCTAAACAAAGTAAAGCGTTTAATTTGATCAGCACTCCGCTTATCAAGTCGGCTGGCTGTCAGCGCTATTGCACCCCGGGTGCCGAGGAAAAGCTGGATCCAATGCTGGGAAAACAGAGAAGTTTCCCAGGATTGGATTCAGCTTTTCGTGGCATCCTAGGAGGAGTGGCAGGGAGTGGTGCAGCAGTGCCAGCCAGCCGACTTGATAAGCGGAGCGATTCACTTATCTCTAGCTGCAGCCTTCGAAGTAAATTAGAGTCTAAAGGTTCTTCATATGTACCATAGTTTTCAGAATAAGACAACTTGAAGCTTTAATAGACTCCTATGGGAAAATTTATCAAAGCTCTTACCAGAAAACCAGTGGAAAAAAACAAGAAAAGGAATTAAAAGGAACCAAAAAAATTCTCCTCTGTATTTTTTTTTAAACCTATAAAAGTACAATGCAATAATAAATGTATACACAATGGCGTACACTTATTAAGTCCGGCGTTTTCTGCGCCGGACTTAAAATGTCCCCGCAGCTCCGACGGTATGGAGGTTTATGTAGAGGCGGACTGCCTCTACATAAATCCTGTGTGCGCCAGTGCGCGGCAGTAAACCTACACCAGCTGAGAGCTGGAGTAGGTTTCCTGCTTATATTTACAGCAAAAAAAAATGATGAATAAAGCGGAGCTTAAATCCGACCCCCCCCCCCCCCTCCCCTTTGCGAATAAATTTATTCGCATCGGGCCCATTTCTGACAAAAAATACGCCTTTTTGAGTTGATACATCTCCGCCAATATCTCAATAGCATTTGCATTCACAATGTGAGTGTAACATTAAATTACTTACTGTCTCCTTCAATATTCTGCAGGACAGACAGACTAAGACTTGCTGTGTCTAATTCATTTTGTTCCAACTTGAAGCTAAAGGTTTCATTATAGACAGGATTTGGGGTGCCAAGAACAGTAGCGGTCTTCTTACTCTTAATAAATCGGTTGTGATTCATCAGAGACACCTTAACATACGCTGAGCCTAAAATAAAAACACACAAAAGTACTTTTACTGCACTGCAATATTATTGCCATGTTTGATATGTTCAGAATGTTACAGTGCCAGAACCACGCTTATGACAGATATAATACCAGAATTTAAGCTTAGCACACATATACTGTACCAGAGATCAAAGTTATGTTAACCACTGCAGTATAAGTTCCATACCATTTAAACCTACAGCTCCCAATATGATCTAAGCACTGTAAAGGTATGCTGGGAGATGTTACCTTCTACACTGGAACAAAACAATCACTGCAGACAGGGGCGTAGGTAGGATTCAGGGGCGCCTTATGAATCCAGGAAAAAACAGATTGCCCCCCCCCCCCAACATACTCACCTGGCCCTGCTCAATCCATCCCCAACATACTCGCCTGGCCCTGCTCAATCCATCGTCTATCGTGTGTGTGTGTGGGGGGGGGGGGGGGCAGGATCTTTTGGCTGGAAGTGCAGTGCTGCCTCTGGCCACAAGAGAGAATGGCAGGGCAGGGAGCCAAAGGCTTCTTGCTCTGTCAGAGTGCTGCAGTATTTAAAGGGGTTATGCGACATAGAGAGAAGGGAGCTACTGCACATCACACCTATGGCTGATACTAATGCCGATCGGCTAATTTTAGGGGTTATCCACCTAACAGCAAAAAGATAAAAATGCTAGCTGGTTTTACTCACCAAGTTACTCACCAAGTTCCCCTGAGTAATTTTTTTTTAAGTAGACTAAGTAAGTTTTTCAAAAAGCCGATCTACACTCACCGGCCACTTTATTAGGTACACCATGCTAGTAACAAGTTGGACCCCCTTTTGCCTTCAGAACTGCCTCAATTCTTTGTGGCATAGATACAACAAGGTGCTGGAAGCATTCCTCAGAGATTTTGGTCCATATTGACACGATGGCATCACACAGTTGCCGCAGATTTGTCGGCTGCATATCCATGATGCGAATCTCCCGTTCCACCACATCCCAAAGATGCTCTATTGGATTGAGATCTGGTGACTGTGGAGGCCATTTGAGTACAGTGAACTCATTGTCATGTTCTAGAAACCAGTCTGAGATGATTCTAGCTTTACGACATGGCGCATTGTCCTGCTGAAAGTAGCCATCAGATGTTGGGTACATTGTGGTCATAAAGGGATGGACATGGTCAGCAACAATACCCAGGTAGGCTGTGGCATTGCAACGATGCTCAATTGGTACCAAGGGGCCCAAAGAGTGCCAAGAAAATATTCCCCACACCATGACACCACCACCACCAGCCTGAACCGTTGATACAAGGCAGGATGGATCCATGCTTTCATGTTGTTGACGCCAAATTCTGACCCGACCATCCGAATGTCGCAGCAGAAATCGAGACTCATCAGACCAGGCAACGTTTCTCCAATCTTCTACTGTCCAATTTCGATGAGCTTGTGCAAATTGTAGCCTCAGTTTCCTGTTCTTAGCTGAAAGGAGTGGCACCCGGTGTGGTCTTCTGCTGCTGTAGCCCATCTGCCTCAAAGTTGGACGTACTGTGCGTTCAGAGATGCTCTACTGCCTACCTTGGTTGTAACAGTTGGCTATTTGAGTCACTGTTGCCTTTCTATCAGCTCCAACCAGTCTGCCCATTTTCCTCTGACCTCTGGCATCAACAAGGCATTTCCGCCCACAGAACTGCCGCTCACTGGATGATTTTTCTTTTTCGGACCATTCTCTGTAAACCCTAGAGATGGTTGTGCATGAAAATCCCAGTAGATCAGCAGTTTCTGAAATACTCAGACCAGCCCTTCTGGCACCAACAACCATGCCACGTTCAAAGGCACTCAAATCACCTTTCTTCCCCATACTGATGCTCGGTTTGAACTGCAGTAGATTGTCTTGACCATGTCTACATGCCTAAATGCACTGAGTTGCCGCCATGTGATTGGCTGATTAGAAATTAATGGCTGATTAGAAATTAAGTGGTAACGTGCAGTTGGACAGGTGTACCTAATAAAGTGTCCGGTGAGTGTATATCCAAGATAGGAAACTATATTTCCCATCATGCATTTCCCCAATTGGTCAACTTGCGTACTCCCCCCCCCCCCTCCCTTTAGCTTTCTGTCCTGCCCACTGCTGTCATTACTATTGCACAGTAAACACGGGACTGTTTTTTTTCCCCACTGATTTTGCATCACATCACCCCAATAAGTATTCCATACAAGCTGATGATGTAGCAGAGTGAAGGCACGCATGTTCCATAATGGCCACCTGTTTACCGTGGGGGGGTAGTGTAGGTTTAGATCTCTGCTTGCTGACTGTAAATGAAAAGATTGTAGTTACATCCACACTCTAAGAATATCCATAACACTTACAATATATGCATTCACGGAGAGCAAGCAGAGATAGAACTATGCCTTTTCATATTACAGAAACCTAGGCTCAGAGACACAAATCAGTCTATGGAAGCAGCACAGGTGCATGGAGATTAAGAAGATTATGTCCCCTAGGCAGTAGCTTAATTTGGTGGGGGCAGAGGGGGCGGCCACTCCTAGGCCCACTGAAGATTTCGACAGTTAATGCTGTCCGCAAAAGTTATTGCTTTTGCCAAAAGACTTAACAAATGTCTATTGGTTGTAGATGGCCTCTGGCCAGAAACCAGTGCTCCTGGGGGGCCCACACAGCTACCGAATGTTGTGTCTGACCATTTAGCTGTATGCGCTTGTATGCGAGGAGAACATACAGTTGAATGCAGCAGGGTGATTGACAAGGAGAGGAAAGCATTGGCTCCCCACCCTGCCAATAACTGTTGTGGCTACAAGAGGCCGTTCCCTCCCTTAGAGCTGTGGGACATGAGTGATGTCACTCATGCGCTCACAGAGCAGGGAGAGAGTTGACATCAGACGACTACATTACTGCAACCGCACAGCAGGTATGTTTTTTTCCCCCTTAGTTATAGAGGACGAGACCTATGTGGGTGGTGCTAACTCCTGGGAAGGATGTAATTAATGGGAGTGGGTGGGGATAACTCCTGGGAAGGATGTTATCTATGGGGGTGGGTGGGGATAATTCCTGGGAAGGATCTATAGGGGTTGGGGTATGGGGTGTGCTGGCTAACTGAAAAGGTGGTACCTAATCTGGAGGTACAGTCTACTCACAGTGGTGGGGGTGGGGGTGTCTAGCCACCAGGAGGATTACCAGGGAGATTACTGCTGGGGAAGGGGGTGGCTGCATGGGGAATACATACCGGGGGGGATTACCTACATGAGATGGTGCTGGAGGAGATGCCTACATGGAGGATACTACCTTTTTTTGGGAGGGGGGGGGATTGCCTGCACAGAGAGGTCTAAATACTAGTTAGATGCACAGAGGGGAGTCTAACTTCTACATAAGGGGAACAGAGGGCCCTAACTACTACTACATGGAAACAGAGGGAAATAAGGCCTAACTACCATATGGATGCACAGAGAAGCTGAATTTCAATATGAAGGTACAGAGGGGCATGACTACTATATGGAGGTGCACAGGAAGGGTCTATCTTCTATATGGAGGAACAAGGGGGATAATCTACTATGTTAGGGTATAGATGAGAGCACTATATGAGAGCACTGAGGGACCATGCAAACTATATGAGGGCTAAAACTAGGTCTAAAAATACTACATGAAGATGGGAGTAGAAGCCTGGATGGTGGCGCGGCTGTGGATATTGTGTACCTGGAAGTTAAAGTCTATCGGTTTAAAAAGTTTTATGTGTAACTGGATTGAAAACTGGCTTAATAATCCTACCTAGAGAATGGTGGTCAATGACTCCTACTCCGAATGGTCCCCGGTAATAAGTGGTGTACCCCAAGGGTCAGTACTGGGCCCCCTTCTGTTTAACTTGTTTATTAATGATATTGAGAATGGAATTAACAGCAATGTTTCTATCTTTGCAGATGACACCAAGCTTTGTAGTACAGTACAGTCTATGGAGGATGTGCAGATGTTACAGGATGACTTAGACACACTGAGTGTTTGGGCATCCACTTGGCAAATGAGGTTCAATGTGGATAAATGTAAAGTTATGCACCTGGGTACTAATAACCCGCATGCATCATATGTCCTGGGGGGAGTTACTCTGGGAGAGTCACTGATAGAGAAGGATCTGGGTATACTTGTAGATAATAGACTACAGAACAGCACACAATGTCAGTCAGCTGCTTCTAAGGCCAGCAGGATATTGTCATGCATTAAAACAGGCATGGACTCACGGGACAGGGATAGAATATTACCGCTTTATAAAGCTTTGGTGCAGCCTCATCTGGAGTATGCCGTCCAGTTTTGGAACCCGATTCATAAAAAGGATGTTCTAGAGCTGGAGAGGGTACAAAGACGGGCAACTAAACTAATAAGGGGAATAGAGCATCTTAGTTATGAGGAGAGATTAAAAGAATTACATTTGTTTAGTATGGAGGAGAGACATTTAAGGGGAGATATGATTAATTTATTTAAATAGATAAATGGCCCCTACAAGAAATATGGGGAAAAGATGTTCCAGTTATAACCCCCTCAAAGGACAAGAGGGCATTGCCTCCACCTGGAGAAAAAAAAAGGTTCAATCTCCGGAGGCGACAAGCCTTCTTTACCATGAGAACTGTGAATCTGTGGAACAGTCTACCACAGGATCTGGTCACAGCAAAAACAGTAGAGGGCTTCAAAACAGGGCTAGACAAGTTCTTAGACCAAAATAATATAGATGCATATGTATAGAACCTATCACCCCTCCCCCTTCCCTGTATCCATCCCCTCCTTGGTTGAACTTGATGGACATGTGTCTTTATTCAACCGTATTAACTATGTAACTATGAATGTAACTATGGAGTTATAAATTGGCTGCTTCCATATACCCTGTACACCATGATTATCGGGGCTGATTTCTGCTACATTTTTAATGTATTGTTTCTATGAATTAGTAAAGTTATTATTCCATTTAGTTATGTTGCAGTAGTCTGGCTTTTTTGTATATAGGTTTTGTATATAGGTTAGGAACTGCATGGGACTATTTATTGTTATTACGGGTTACTCTACCAGTACTGCGGGAATACCCTACGGGTGTTTCCTATTTGGTCATTGACCATCAGCTATGATGTATTCCTCATGCTGCCCAATAGATATTAGACAGATAGATATGAGATAAGAAATAGAAGAATGGATGGATGGCTAGATATAAACAGCACCATAGCTTCCTCTGTGTTGATTGTGGTATTACAACTTGGTTCCATTCTCTTTCAGTGGAACTGAGCTGCACTACCACATCCAAGCTTTGAAGGAGAGAGTTGCAATGCTGATAACCCCTTTAATTTTTACATGGTTATATAGGTGGGATGTAGAAAGTCTTTTCCACTGTTCTCAGTCTCTGTTCACTATGAATAATGTAGTAGAAAATACCCTTTATTATTCAATTTTCATTGTAATCTACTGAGGTTCCCTATGGGTAACATAATCAGTTGGGGGCCACTGAGATTCACTCGCCCCCCTAGGCTGAACCCCTAGCTACGCCCCTGCCCCTAGGGGTTGGGTTACCAAGTCAATAGAATGCTAACCTGACCCTCAGAGAGGAGATCACATGTCCTGTTGTGGTGAGCCCCTAGATGGTGATAAAATGGTGGGACGGCCGGTCACTTGCTAGATGGAAGTGTGACGCCACTTCTTGTGGTGGATGGCGCAGGTACAGCCGGACCTTAGGGTTTTGTCACGTCAGTGCCAGGTGGGCACACAGGTGTGATGACATGCCTGCTTTTAAGGTATAAGGACGGTTGTACCCTTTTCCCCTGTGGTCGGTGTCCTGTTGGGTTGCTACCGGGTCCCTTGGGATAGTGTAGTCACAGATGGTATAGTCACAGATGGCCAGAGCAGTGTAATGACCCTCCCCGAAAAGTAGAACCCGTCACCCACAAAAAGGGGAAATGTCCCAATGTAACGGTGTATATGCTGTGTAGGTGGTAGTGAATAATCACAGACTTCATGGATAACGTTGACTTAATTTACTATTGGCAATTTACTTGATAAGGTTCCAATAAATACTTGAACATAGAACCACCAGATCTGTAAGATAAGTTCCGAGTAGGATATAGTACAGTTGGTAAAGTTGTACTGAGGTAACGTAATAGGGAGGAGGGTGCCGTGAGAGTCTCAACCCAAGTAGTAGTGTGCTCTGCCGTGATGTTGGGGTATATAGAAGAATACTTATAGAAGAAGAAGAATGAGAAAACCTGTGTCTGTGTATTGACCTTTCTAGAGTCTTCACACCACCTTATGCTCACTAGCGTTGGCTGAACAGTACTAATAGGTAACACAGGCCCCAGACCTTGTTGCCTGGGATGAGCAGAGTGGTGAGGGTTTCCTGGCTGACACTGCGAGATGGAGTTCATAGACTTTTACAGTAACTTTGCTTCACCTGGATCAGTTCCTAGCTCTTTGGCTCTTTAGTGGATACTGTCCTGCACGGTTGTTTCTACGAGTCCACAGCGTGGGTTGAGGTTGTCTGTTGGCTAGTCCTCACCTGAGGGGAGGGGTTTAAAACTGCATCTTGCAGGGTATAGGCACTAGGGGAGAAGTTTGTAAGAGAGCAATGTCCTGCATCCTACCCGCGCGTAATTCACTTCCTATCCAGTGTGTAAGACACGCTGTGGTTGGGTGGAAAGAGTGCAACAGAAGAGCAGAGAGAAGAGGTGATAGAACAGAAGAAAGTAAAAATCCTACTGGTTCACAGATTCTGGTATACACAAACACAATAACCCTTTGAGACTTCAGCTGTGCAGTTTCCACACTTCCAACACATAGTATAGAGACATCTAGTGGTAATCTCTAAATACTACTTTGGTTGCAAGACCATAAAAGTACAGACTTTTGAACAACACCTCTAGTGGGGTGTTGTTCTGAGTGGACTTAGTGGACCGAGAGAAGAGAATTTTAGACAACAGGAGTTTATAAGAATCGGGGGGGAGACAGGGAAAGGGTGCAAGATAGGTTTTACATATCAGACAAAGGGTGGCATTGGGAAGGGAGATTGTTTATAATATTGTTTTTGTTACGCGGATAACCCCTTTAACTGAGTGTTCATCACAAATAGTTAAAAGGCTCAGGGCCTGCCTTTGCAGTGGCATTGTCAGCCATTATGGTAGCTTTGCCACAGTCTGTAGACCACAGTGAATCCAGTAATGATGTGTCACAGTCAAAAGGAAAAACAAACAAGTACATTCAACGAATCATTGATCACATATGACATCTTATTGAAGTAGTTCTTAATGTAGCTACCGGTGTATGTATATATATATATTGTAGACATGTCACTGGAGAAGTGTTCGAGGGGAGGTACATCTCACCCAGGCTCCTGCATATGGTGAGATGGTGAATCCAGGTGAGATCTGTCACTCAGCAGTGTTATGCTGCTGAGTGGTTCTTTCCATTTTCCGGGCCTGGATTTACTGGAATGGTGGGTGGGTAGGTTGGTAGTGGGACCTGCCATTCCCTTCCCCCGATCCAGTTCGGGTGTTGCAGTCAGGTGTGCCCTGTTGAGCCTGCAACAGGGTAAAAGCTCCACAGAGCTGCAGGGGAACTCTCTCAGCCAGGAGTGAACAGCCTGCAGGCTGGGTTTGCTGCGAGCAAAGGATACTGCCGCTGCTGGGGGGCTTATTCATACCCAGCGGCTCTGCTTACCAAAGTGCCAGATAGGTGACCGGTTGTGTTAGTTAGCGCCCAGACGGGCCAGACCTTTTTGTTTTGTTTATTCTGAAAAGCACGGTATTGCTGTATTTCTGTTGTGGACTGTTTATGCTACAAATAAACACCAAAGCTGTTTTTATAAGTCCAAGTTTGCTGCCTGAACTGTGTCCAAACACACCATCCCCTGGGAAGACCCCTACAATTGGTGCTGCGGAGCGGGCAAAACGGTTGCTAGGGGCAACAGTGTGCATCAACTTGGCTACAGCTGCTTATGTCCTGGGTGAAGGCTGCTGCTTCACTCCAAAAACAGACAAGCAACATGGAGGAGATGATGAAGCAGTTAATGCAAGTGAGTTTGCAACAACAACAGGCTCAGGCAGCCGCTAAGCAGGATCAGGCGGCCGCTAACCTTCGCCATGAACAGGCAATGGCTGCACATCAGCAAGCAATGGCTCAACAACAGAAACTTATTGAGCACCTGATAGCAAAGCAAGAGGCGTCTGCAGGTGCTAATCCCCAGCCGGTGGCAGCAGTCGCTCCAGAGACTTTTTCTGTGAGAAGAGCTGTGCAGCGAGCGCTGCAAAAGATGACTGCTGATGACGATATTATGGCCTACTTAACTGTCTTTGAGCGTGTGGCTGAGCGAGAGAAATTACCAGCCACTGAGTGGCCAGAAGTGATTGCGCCCTATTTAACAGGCGAACCTCAAAAGGCCTTCTATGACCTCAGTGAGCAAGAGGTCAAGGACTATGCTCGGCTAAGAGCAGAGATACTCGCCCGACTAGGAGTTACTGCTGCTGTCCGTGCCCGGAGGGTCCGCAACTGGAGCTACAGTCTGGACAAGTCAGCGAGGTCCCAGATGTACGACCTGATCCATTTGGCAAGAAAGTGGTTGGAGCCAGACACTTCTACTCCTGCCCAGATCCTAGAGAGGGTCGTGATGGATCGCTACCTACGAGCACTCCCTGCTAATCTGCAACGCTGGGTGGGACAAGGTGACCCTAGGAGTGCCGACGAACTTGTCAACCTTGTCGAGAGGTTCCAGGCGACCGAGGACTACCTCCGTGATGTTCCTGCAGCACAGTCACCTCCCCGGAGTGCCAGATCTGTGCCATCAGCTGGTAAGAGACTTCCATCTATTGGGGGAGTGTGGAGGGGTGCTGATAGAGGGAAGAGCGCTCAGGCGGTGTCTCAAGGACAAAAGACTGGTGATGGTCCCAGGTGGCTAAGTGGCCCTAAAAAGAACTCCCTGCCAAGGAGACCAGGCCCTATCCAGTGCTGGAGATGCCATGAGACGGGACATATGTCTGCCCATTGCCCACTGAGCCCATGGAGTGTGACGCTAGCCGGCGTCAGTCGCTATTTGCGGAGCCGTCTTTTGTTGCAGTCACTGGACTAGAGACTGAACCGCAAGTCTGCAACATTACGGTCAATGACTTCCCTGTTAAGGCGTTGCTGGACTCGGGAAGCCTTGTCACCTTGGTGCATGCCAGCCTGGTGACTGGGGACTTTGTGCCAAAAAGACATATGAGTGTGGTCTGCATACATGGCGATACAAAGGTTTACCCTATAGTACTGGCTAATGTCGGGACTGAACTAGGCGCTGTACAATATGAAGTGGGTGTGGTTAAAAACCTCATGCATAATGTGATATTGGGGCGTGATTTTCCATTGTTCTGGGCTCTATGGGGAAAACAACAATCCCCTGAAAGGAGTGAGGATACCCCTAAGTCTATTGCATTACCCGCGGTAAATGATAAAAATGTACAGGATGAAAATGATGCTTTTCCTTTGCAGGTCCTGGCTGGTGAGGAAGAGGCTCCTCCCACTGAGCAGAATATTCCAGACTTAGAGGTGTCTAGGGATAATTTTGGTACTGCACAATTACAGGACCCCACTCTAAAAACGCGAGAGAGCAGGTCACTGTTATGAATGGGGTACCTCAGGAACCAGAAGCTGAGAAAAAGTTTCCACATTTTTCTGTGACTAACGATCTCTACTATAGAGTCACTAAAATTAATGATGAGGTTGTGGAACAGCTTCTGGTGCCTAAGTCGTACCGGCGTCAGGTACTCGACATGGCCCATAATCATGTCCTTGGGGGACACTTGGGGACAGATAAAACACAGGAGAGAGTCCTCCAGAGGTTTTATTGGCCTGCGATTTATGCTGACATAAAAAAATACTGTGAGTCGTGTCCCACATGTCAGCTTAGCGCCCCAGTGTCGCATTTCCGCAGTCCTTTGGTCTCGCTCCCCATCATAGAGGTACCTTTTGACCGCATTGCAATGGACTTAGTGGGTCCCATGGTAAAGTCAGCAAGGGGACACCAGTACATTTTGGTGGTCTTAGACTACGCGACCCGCTATCCTGAGGCTGTGCCCCTAAGAAATACTGCATCTAAAACAATTTCCCGTGAGTTGTTTTATATGTTTTCCAGGGTGGGGATCCCCAAAGAAATCTTGACCAACCAAGGTACTCAGTTTATGTCAAAGGTGATGAAGGATCTATGCAAACTGTTTAAAATCTCACACCTACGTACCTCTGTATATCACCCACAGACGGACGGGTTAGTGAAGAGGTTTAATAAAACCCTGAAACATATGTTAAAGAAAGTGGTGGAAAAAGATGGTCGGGATTGGGATCACTTACTACCTTACCTAATGTTTGCTATTAGGGAAGTGCCCCAATCATCCACAGGGTTCTCTCCCTTCGAATTAGTCTATGGTCGTCACCCTAGGGGTTTGTTGGATATTGCAAAAGACACCTGGGAAAGCGAGTCCACCCCATATAAGAGTGTTATAGAGCATGTAGCACAAATGCAGGACCGTATAGCCACTGTAATGCCCCTAGTAAGGGAACACCTCCAGCGGGCGCAAGAGGGCCAAAGTAGAATTTACAATCGTTCTGCGAGAATCAGGACATTCAGCCCAGGTGACCGGGTACTCATTCTTGTTCCCACTGTAGAAAGTAAATTCTTAGCAAAGTGGCAAGGTCCCTATGAAATTGTAGAAAAGATCAGTGAGGTCAACTACAGGGTACACCAACCAGGTAGAAGGAAGCCTTTCCAAGTTTATTACATAAACTTGATCAAACCCTGGAAAGACAGGGAATCCTTGGTGGCGACAAACTCTGTTAATAGTTTGTCCCAACCAATCCCTCCGGTCAAGATTGGTGATATTCTATCAGTGTCACAGAAGCAGGAGACTTAAGAGTTTTTGCAGAAAAATAAATACAAGTTTTCTGACCTTCCAGGGCGTACACATCTCATTCACCATCACATTGAAACTGAGCCTAGAAGCAGAGTAAACCTCAAGCCCTATAGGATACCAGAAGCACGGAGGGAGGCGGTGTCAGCCGAGGTAAAACGTATGCTTGACCTAGGAGTCATTGAGGTGTCCCAAAGCGAGTGGTCCAGCCCGATTGTATTAATCCCAAAGCCCAATGGAACTTGGAGGTTCTGTAATGATTTTAGAAAGTTAAATGAGATCTCCAAGTTCGATGCCTACCCCATGCCCAGGGTAGATGAGTTGATAGAAAGAATGGGTAATGCCAGGTACATAACTACCCTTGATCTCACTAAGGGCTACTGGCAGATCCCACTCACTCCTGAGGCTAGAGAGAAGACTGCATTCTCCACCCCTGATGGGCTCTTCCAATATGTAGTGATGCCATTCGGGTTACATGGAGCCCCTGCCACTTTTCAGAGGTTGATGGACTTGATTCTGCGACCACATCGGGCGTTAACCATCAATGCAGACAAGTGTGCATTAGCCTTAGAGGAGGCCAAATACCTGGGCTACATTATTGGGAGGGGGTTAATCAAACCACAGCTAATTAAAATTGAGGCAATACAGAATTGGCCCAAACCCCTCACAAAGAAACAGGTCAGAGCTTTCCTGGGTATTAGGGGCTATTACCGTAGGTTTGTGCCAAACTTTGCCACAGTTGCAGCCCCGCTAACTGACCTGACAAAGGGTGCGAAGTCCGCAATGGTGACATGGACTCCAGAGGCCGAGAAGGCTTTTCAAAGCCTTAAATCTGCCTTGTGTCAACAACCTGTGCTAGTTACCCCTGACTTTAGGCAAGAATTTCTGGTCCAGACAGATGCCTCTAACACAGGGTTAGGCGCCGTCCTCTCCCAGGTCGTGAATGGCGAGGAGCACCCGGTGATGTACTTAAGCAGGAAGCTATCCCCGGCCGAGAAAAACTACGCCATTGTTGAGCGAGAATGTCTGGCAGTGAAATGGGCCCTAGAGTCCCTGAGGTACTACTTGCTAGGCAGAAAATTCAAGTTAGTGACCGACCATGCCCCCCTAACATGGATGAAGCTTAACAAGGAGAAAAATGCGAGGGTGACTAGATGGTTTCTGTCCCTCCAAAACTTTAATTTCACGGTGGAACACAGGCCAGGAAAGTTACAGGCAAATGCTGACGCCCTATCAAGGGTACACTGTCTGTGGGGACAAAATGCTCAGCCCTCCGGTCTGAAAAAGAGGCGGGGGGATATGTAGACATGTCACTGGAGAAGTGTTCGAGGGGAGGTACATCTCACCCAGGCTACTGCATATGGTGAGATGGTGAATCCAGGTGAGATCTGTCACTCAGCAGTGTTATGCTGCTGAGTTGTTCTTTCCATTTTCCGGGCCTGGATTTACTGGAATGGTGGGTAGGTTGGTAGTGGGACCTGCCATTCCCTTCCCCCCGATCCAGTTCGGGTGTTGCAGGCAGGTGTGCCCTGTTGAGCCTGCAACAGGGTAAAAGCTCCACAGAGCTGCAGGGGAACTCTCTCAGCCAGGAGTGAACAGCCTGCAGGCTGGGTTTGCTGCGAGCAAAGGATACTGCCGCTGCTGGGGGGCTTATTCATACCCAGCGGCTCTGCTTACCAAAGTGCCAGATAGGTGACCGGTTGTGTTAGTTAGCGCCCAGACGGGCCAGACCTTTTTGTTTTGTTTATTCTGAAAAGCACGGTATTGCTATATTTCTGTTGTGGACTGTTTATGCTACAAATAAACACCAAAGCTGTTTTTATAAGTCCAAGTTTGCTGCCTGAACTGTGTCCAAACACACCATCCCCTGGGAAGACCCCTACAAAATATATTTTATATATATATATATATATATATATATATATATATATATAAAATAGCTGTCAAGCTACTCATCGAAGTGCTAAGGTGTTATGAAGGGAGAGGGGTGGGGTGAGATGAAAGGCTGCTGAATGGCTGAGCTGCCTTGAGACGTCATGTCTCGTGCAGCAGCTCAGACCAGGAAGCGGACGGGGGTATGGGGCGCCGCGATCCGGGACCCAGTGCTGGAACCGGGGAGGTAAGTGACCTCCGGCCTCCATAACCACCCCTCCCCTGGCCATATCTGAAAAATACGGCCGGACCGAAGTACTCCTTTAAAGTGTCACTGTCGTTATAACTTTCAAAATGTAAATCAACAGTAGATGTGAAATAAAGCAAGTTTTCAATATACATTCATTTTTTTGTTGTTATCATGCTGTCTCCTGAAGGCAGATTTTCTGACTTGTGCTGGTTGGGAAAAAAAAAAACAGACTGTACAGGCCAGAATTCCTGTGTTTAGAGAGTTACGGCTTAATATGTCCGTCAATCACATGACTGCCTACTCTCTGTGAGCGCTCAGATGGCCTGGGAAACACAGAACTTCCAGTTTTCTGACTGTTTCCTGTTTTTTGAGAAAAACAGTCAGAAAACAGGAATTGCCGTGTTTTCCATGATAACAAAAAAAAATATAATAATGAATGTAAATTGAAAACTTGCTTTATATCACATCTACTGTTGATTTAGATTTTGAAAGTTGGAACGACCGTGACACTAAGTTATATGAAAAGTTTAAACACTTAATATACAGCCCTTCTATACAGTGTTTTCTATAATCATAAAGCCTGTACTACAAGTGAATTGAAAAGGAAGGAAATTCCATTACGGTCATTTCCTTCCTCTGCTGACTGCCATAGTTTTCTTCTTCATTGATAATGAGATCTTGCTAAAACCAGACATCAGAATTAACAGGCAGCAATGAAGCTGAAAGAGGAAGTTATATACACTACATAGAATCATGCATTTTTATTTACAATTGAGCAAAAAAAATGAGCACATATCACATTAACTAGATCTCTTCCTAGATAAAGTTGGAGATTGTTTGCATCGTTAACAATGCAAGTTACAGTACTATGTAATGGACCACAACATATTTAGGCTATGTTCACATGCTGTAAGAGACCGGCTGTTCCGTGACCCGCAAAGATCATCCCAGTAGCAGTACCGGCCGGATTATCTGTCCGGCCACAGCGTTCTAATGCGGGCGCATCAGCGCGTGCCCGCATCGGAACTCTCATAGCACACTATAAAGCAAGCTCACCCGCTCACTTCATTGTGTGAACTGACATGTCAGTTTTTTGCTGTGCCGCATGGGATCCCGGCCGGAGTGTATACGATGTGTAGATAAGGCAGTGTGTAGATAAGGCAGTGTGTTCCAGCGTAAAAAGTACGGCCGTACTTTAACGCTGTGTGAACATAGTGTCAGGACCAGTCACACCAAACACACAGAGACAGTGAGCCCTGAGCTCAGCCCCTCCCACTGTCCCTACCTAATTGCCGCAATCTGCCCTAAAATGGCAGCGGACAACTTGGCCGCGATCCCTGGCCTGGATACGTGAAATAATAGACAAGACAAAACAAACAAACACAATAAGAATGGTCAGCAATCCGGGTCACAACAGTCTGGCAGCAAAAGTACAAAATCGGATCCAAAAGCGTAGTCAGAAAACAGGCAATAAGGTCAGGGGCAGGCGGCAAGCAATGAAGGTCAAAGATACTAAGCAGGAGTCAGGAGAAAACAGAACACACAAGCAGGCAGAGACAAAGTCAATAACCGGCGAGGCACAGGCAGAAACAGAAATCTTATACAGGACACCAGGAGCCATGTCCAGAAAGTGATAGGAGGGACCAGCTGTCAATCACTGAGGCAAAGGCAGGTTAACTGTTACAAGACCAGAAGAAACTTAGCAGAACAGACACGGGTGGGGCAGGGAAAACAATTAGCAGACCAGAAGGAATAAGACACAGTTCAGACAGGGCACAAACAAAGGCAAACAAAACACAGAATAAATGAAAGATTATGGCCAAAATCACAGTCTTGGTCGTACCTTACGCACCGAGGACTGCGCCAAAGTTGCATTCATGACACATAGCCTTAAAGTGAATCTTCATCTGCAATTTACATTCCAAACTGCTAACACTGTTAGATGTCTGTTAGAGCAAAGAGATGCATAGTATCTTTCATATATCAGTCAGCAGTGTCGGACTGGAGTACCTTTGGCCCAGGGCCGGACTGGGACTGAAAATCAGCCCTGGCACTCACACCCCTCCAGCCCACATACCATATCACACTTAGGTCATGTTGTGTTGTATTGCAACTCATTTTTATTGACAGAAATGGTGCCAAGTCTATCTATCTATCTATCTCTCTCCTATCTATCTCCTATCTATCTATCTTCTATCTATCTCTCTCCTATCTATCTCCTATCTATCTATCTATCTATCTATCTATCTATCTCCTATCTCCTATCTATCGAACTATCTATTTATCTCCTATCTATCTATCATCTATCTATCGAACTATCTATCTATCTATCTACTATCTATCTATCTATTATGCAACAACAGGCTACAACAGTGATAATATATATAAGTAGGGTCCTAGGGAAATTGTTAGGATATGTAAAATAATATTACACATTTCCTGTATAATGTTAGCACTGGTAAGACAATTTTCTATGCATGATAATACTGTATATCTCTAAATAGCTATTATAGTTACCAAAAAACACCAGTATACAGGAAGCGAATATCATCATTACTGTTACTGGCCAATCTATTATAAAGAGACTGATACTACCATTATTACAGTATACAAGTAACAGATAATACATCAACTACCATCATCACTACAACATGACTAATACCACTATGCTGTCACTGAATAAATCCACTACGTGAACACAAGTATTACCAATAAAATGAGTATACACAGGACAAATAATACCATGACCACTGCCATCATACAGTGACTGGATAATACTGCTGTACTGTCTATTAATAATATCCCCTTTATACCACCAGTATATAAAATGCAATATTCTACCTCAGCATTGACCAGAGATGAAGTTCAGAGCATTTGGGTTCATGTGAACCTAAACTTACTGTAAGGTCTCTCATCTCTAGCAGTGACCAAATAGAGGTAGAGATGCAGCTATACAAAGGATCTACAGACCTTAAGAGTGTGTTCACACACACAGGATTTGATGCTGCAGATAGCTTTGTTACTCAATGACAGAACCCAGCATCAAATCTGTTGCAGATCCTGTACGTGTGAAGTGATTAAGCATGATTGTGCAGTTACATCCAGTGACTTACAGGAGGCGTCTTCTCTACATGAATCATAAGTGACTTTTTGATAGTCAAAGCTGTCTGTTTTTTTCTTTTCTTTCCATCTGGCTCAGCCCATCATGAAGATTTCTCCAGCCATGACTCTTCTCCCCAGAATCTGCGAGACAAACACTTTAGGCTCCACGCTCCAGCACCAACCTAACCTCATACCTCATCATAACCTTATATTCCCCATTGCTTTACACAGTAACAGTGCCCGCTCTGTGCTCCTACATAAGCAGTCAGGCCCAATATGTGCCTCCAAATAGTAGTCAGGCATATAGCCCCCCACACATAATATAGATGCCCTGTGCAGTCCCACATAATATAGGCCCCCCACATAGTATAGCCCTTCCCACTGTGTAGCACCCACATAGTATATCCCCCTTTGTAGCCCCCACATAGTATAGCCACAACATATTATTCCCCCCTTCTTGTATCCCCCAAATAGTATAGGTCTCTGTGTAGCCAGCCCCCACATAGTATAGTCACAACATACAGGGATGTCACTCAGTATATGCACAGTATACAGGGATGTCACTCAGTATATGCACAGTATACAGGGATGTCACTCAGTATATGCACAGTATACAGGGATGTCACTCAGTACATGCACAGTATACAGGGATGTCACTCAGTATATGCACAGTATACAGGGATGTCACTCAGTATATGCACAGTATACAGGGATGTCACTATATGCACAGTATACAGGGATGTCACTCAGTATATGCACAGTATACAGGGATGTCACTATATGCACAGTATACAGGGATGTCACTCAGTATGTGCACAGTATACAGGGATGTCACTCAGTATATGCACAGTATACAGGGATGTCACTCACTATATGCACAGTATACAGGGATGTCACTCACTATATGCACAGTATACAGGGATGTCACTCAGTATATGCACAGTATACAGGGATGTCACTATATGCACAGTATACAGGGATGTCACTCAGTATGTGCACAGTATACAGGGATGTCACTTAGTATATGCACAGTATACAGGGATGTCACTCAGTACATGCACAGTATACAGGGATGTCACTATATGCACAGTATACAGGGATGTCACTACATGCACAGTATACAGGGATGTCACTATATGCACAGTATACAGGGATGTCACTATATGCACAGTATACAGGGATGTCACTCAGTATATGCACAGTATACAGGGATGTCACTCAGTATATGCACAGTATACAGGGATGTCACTCAGTATATGCACAGTATACAGGGATGTCACTCAGTATATGCACAGTATACAGGGATGTCACTCAGTATATGCACAGTATACAGGGATGTCACTCAGTATATGCACAGTATACAGGGATGTCACTCAGTATGTGCACAGTATACAGGGATGTCACTCAGTATGTGCACAGTATACAGGGATGTCACTCACTATATGCACAGTATACAGGGATGTCACTCAGTATGTGCACAGTATACAGGGATGTCACTCAGTATGTGCACAGTATACAGGGATGTCACTCACTATATACACAGTATACAGGGATGTCACTCACTATATGCACAGTATACAGGGATGTCACTCACTATATGCACAGTATACAGGGATGTCACTCACTATATGCACAGTATACAGGGATGTCACTCACTATATGCACAGTATACAGGGATGTCACTCACTATATACACAGTATACAGGGATGTCACTCACTATATACACAGTATACAGGGATGTCACTCAGTATATGCACAGTATACAGGGATGTCACTCAGTATATGCACAGTATACAGGGATGTCACTATATGCACAGTATACAGGGATGTCACTACATGCACAGTATACAGGGATGTCACTATATGCACAGTATACAGGGATGTCACTCAGTATATGCACAGTATACAGGGATGTCACTCACTATATACACAGTATACAGGGATGGCACTCACTATATGCACAGTATACAGGGATGTCACTCACTATATGCACAGTATACAGGGATGTCACTCACTATATGCACAGTATACAGGGATGTCACTCACTATATGCACAGTATACAGGGATGTCACTCACTATATGCACAGTATACAGGGATGTCACTCACTATATGCACAGTACACAGGATGTTACTCACTATATACACAGTATACAGGGATGTCACTCACTATATGCACAGTATACGGGGATGTCACTCACTGTGTAGCCAGCCCCCACATATTATCCCCCCCCCCCCCCCGTGTAGCCCCCCCCACATAGTATAGGTCCCTGTGCAGCCAGCCCCCACATAGAATAATCTCAACATATTATCCCCCCCCTGAAGCCCCCCACACAGTAAAAGCATCCCTCTGTAGCCCCCCACATGGCATTTTCCCCCTGTACAGCCCCCACATAGTATAGTATAGAGGGGTCTATAACTCCATGTTATAGGCCCCAAGTAAAGCTCCCACTGTGTAGGAGCATTCATGTAAAAAACAAAAAAACAAAAGTATACTCACCTCTGGTGGATCCAGCAGGTCCTCTCTGTTCCTCTCTGGTCTGGTTCTGTTAGCTGCTTACATATTCTGTTACCAGCAGCCCGATGCAGCCCGGCCCCTGAAGGCTCACAGCTCCAGCCCCGCGGCGCCTGCATCTCTCTCCTCTCCTGCTCGGGCGGGCAGCAACTGATGACGTCACACGTCTGCCGACGAGCAGGAGGGGAGAGAGATGCAGGCGCCGCGGGGCTGGAGCTGTGAGCCTCCGGGGCCGGGCTGCATCGGGCTGCTGGTAACAGAATATGTAAGCAGCTAACAGCAGAGGACGGCAGCAAATGCAGGGCGGCCACACAAAGTTCTTACGGCCGCGGCGGGCGGGGGGCGTGAGCGCGTGGTGGCTCGTGGCTTACTTAGCAGGGGGGCTGGTCGGCGGCCCTCCGACTGATAATCTGAGCAGCCCAGCGGGCATTTGCCCGGCCTGCCAGATTATCAGTCCGGGCCTGCTTGGGCCCACCAGGGGAAATCATTCTTGGGGCCCACCCTTCTGCCACTATACTTATTTATGGTCACAATAATAAGGGTACATTAACACGGTGTGATTTGGGGCAGTGTAGGGCTGCAAACGATTGCTAATCAGCAGGGCAGGAATATATAGAGATGTGCGGCCAACAGCAATGATTATTACAGACGCACAAAAGATCAAATCATCCGACTATCGGGCATTTGCGTGTCAGCTGATCTCTGGCACTTTTACATGGGGCTTCCTAGGAGCGTTTGTTACCCATAATTGGCCGGTGTAATTGGGCTATAAGACTATTTCCTTTGTATGATAACGCTGTATACTTAGATACAAAAATCACACAGCTACCAATGACACCAGTATATAAAGAGCAAATATCCCCACACATATTACCGCCATACTATTACTGACCAGATCCTGTATACCAAGACTGATATTACCAATAATACCATTATATAGGAGGGAAATATTATCACCATACATATTACTGCCATACTGTTACTGACCAAATCCTGTATACCAATATTACCAATAATACCAGTATACAAGGGGGAAATATTACCGCCACACCACAACCAATACCATCACTATATTGTTACTGGCCAAATCCAGTATAATAAGACCAATAAAACAGTACCGGATTACAAGCAACAAATACCACCACATACTGACTAACACCACCACTGCTACTGACTAACACCACCACATTACTGACTAACACCACCACATTACTGACTAACACCACCACATTACTGACTAACACCACTGCTGCTACTGAATAATCCACTGTACACAGATCACCATCACCTCATACAGTCATATAGAGGTGGATGCAGCTCCACACAGGTTGTATACACCATATACATTACAGTGCAAATATATCAGGTGACTCACAGGGGACGTCTTCTCTGATCAGAGTTCTTCCATTTTCATCTTCTTCTCCATCTGCCCTGGGTCATTATGAGAACTTCTATGAGCCACGAATCCACAGAATCTGCCAGAGAAATATATTAGGCTCCTCACTCTGTCACCATCCTCATCTCTATACTAACTGCACATCTGTATTGGCCCCTTTACACCCTAATTTAGTAGGCAGCCCTGACACTATGTATGTATTAGAGATGAGCGAACCAGGTTCAAGTTCCAGTTCATCCGAACCCAAAATCTCGGCATTTGATTAGCTGGGGCTGCTGAACTTGGATAAAGCTCTAAGGTTGTCTGGAAAACATGGATACAGCCAATGACTATATCCATGTTTTCCACATAGCCTTAGGGCTTTATCCAACTTCAGCAGCCACCGCTAATCAAATGCCGAAAGTTCGGGTTCGGATGGGCTCAAGCATGCTCCAGGTTCCCTCATCTCTAGTATATATGTGTATATATATATGTGTATATTATATATATATATATATATATATATATATATATATATATCCCTTACAGTATATGGTCCCCTCTGTGTTGTCCCCATTATAGAAGGCCTCCCCTGTGTTGTCCCCCTTATAAATGGCACCCCATATTGTCCATCCCCCATATAGGTACCCCCCCCCCTATGTTGTCCATCCCCATATATATAGCCCCCTCATGTTGTCCATTCCCCCATATAGCCCCCTCATGTTGTCCATTCCCCCATATAGCCCCCTCATGTTGTCCATCCCCTATAGCCCCCTAATGTTGTCCATTCCCCCCATATAGCTCCCCTCATGTTGTCCATCTCCCCCCCCATAGCCAGCCCCCCCATGTTGTCCATCTCCCCCCCATAGCCAGCCCCCCCATGTTGTCCATCTCCCCCCCATAGCCAGCCCCCCCATGTTGTCCATCTCCCCCATAGCCAGCCCCCGGCCCATGCTGTCCATCTCCCCCCTATGATAAAAAACAAAAAACAAAACCCAACTCACCTGTCACCACGCTCCCCCGCCGGTCGCGCGTCTCTTCTCCTCTCTTCCCAGACAGATGAGCAGCTCCTGGTCCCGGGCAGCACCATCAACACTGAGCTCGCGCGCGCCGCAGTGGCTGGGACTTCCGGTATGCGCTACGTGAACCGGAAGTCCTAGCTGCCGGACCGCGCACAGAGCTCAGTGGTGATGACGCTGCCGGGACCAGCAGCTGCTCATCTGTCCGGGCGGCAGCGTCACCGGCACGCTTGTGATCGCAAGCAAGACGCTGCTTGCAGTCACAAACGTGATTGGCAGGGCGGGAAGCCTATGGCTTCTCGCCCTGTCATTGGAAACACTGCTTGATTTAACTGGAAGTGATCGTTGCGATCGCTTGCAGTTAAAAGGGAAGGTGCGGGCCGGCAATCGGAGGCTGAGTGGGCCCCCCAGGAGCACGGGGGGGCCCCGGGGCCCGCGCTGCGTGTTCCCTGACTGGGGGGCAGGGCCTACTCCTGCTCGGGGCCCACCGGGGGTTTCCCCGGTCCCCCGATGGGCCAAGCCGACCCTGTCAGTCAGTGCTTCTATAATGTAGAAAAATGCTTTTATTCTCCTGGGCAGTGTTAAAGAGGATTTCCCGAGCTCTTGAAAAGCAGCAAAGTGGAATGACTCCTAACTACTTCTCCCATACCCAACTGTGTTTTGGACTCTGCTTTCAGCTGACTGTAAAGCAGGGATGGGAGGGGGAGCAAGGAGTCATTCCAGCTTGCTTGTGTCCCCTTGACCTAACAGCAGTTCGGAACCTGAATTAAAGCTGACAAAAACGCATTACAGTGTCACTGTTGTTACAACTTTCAAAAAGTAGATGTTCTATAAACCATATCTGCTATTTATTTTTTGTAGTTATGCTGTAAAACAAAAGCTGAACTTAACAAAAATCCAGGTCCAGTTTCCTGAAGGCAGATTTTTAGTCTTGGTGCTGGGTGAAGAAAAAAAAAAAAAAGACTAAACACATGGGGGGGGAGGGACTTTACAAGGAACGGCGTATAAATACACTGGTCTTATATAGGCCTCCCGGCAGGATACACTTAGCGGCACACGCCTCTTAGTGAATCTGGCCGGCCGGGCGTCCAAATCTGCACCCGGCGTACAAAATCTACACTTAATTCGAGCAGGTGTAGATTTTGATCATGATTTATGCCCGAGAGCAGGCGTTAATCATGATAAATGATTACAAACCTGGTTTGTAAACACAGGTATAAAAACCCTCATAAAGATTTACTTTTGAGTTTGCAGTACGTCTTGCAGTATGGAAAACTGTCCATACAACATACAACTGGTAATCCAAAAAAAAAAAAAAAATGTAAATATGAATCTGTAGATGAAAATTAAAAGTTACAGCTGCTAGAATGCAAGCAGGGAAAAGTGAAAAATGCAAAAACAAAAATTGGATGCAGTTAAGTGCTTAAATTAATCCCTTAACGACATCGGGCGTAAATTTACGCCCCCGCGCCCTGGTACTTAGCGCAAATGGACGTAAATTTACGCCCGATGTTTTCCCAATCGCTGTGTGTTCACACACAGCGATCGGGGAAAATGGTCTGCTATAACGTATAGCAGGCCATCTCTGCTCATCGGCACGGGGGGGTGATTAACCCCTCCCGTGCCGACGATCACTGCTATAGGCTGATCAATACAGATCAGCCGATAGCAGCTGAAAACAGCTTTCCGGGTGATCGGTGACCCGGTAAGCACTGGCGATTGGTGCTGTCCGAGACAGCACCCATCACCATTAGTGTCCGGGGGAAAAGATGGCGCCGATGCCACCCCTGCGATCGCCGTGATAGGCCGGCCAGTACCGGCCGGCCCATCACGGCGATCAAAGCGTTAAAAAACAATGTCCCCGGATTCTGCACCCCTCAGCTATCTGGGCGTCCGGAGCGGCGATCGGATCCCGCGCGTCCTCGTCTCTTCACTTCTGGGTTCGGTCGGGTCGCGTCGGTAATTTCCGGCTCTTCGGTTTTTCCGTGGCCCCTATCTTCAGCAGTCTTAGTCAGCTTCTCTGTACTGCCCCCTAGCGGCTGATCAGTGAATATCATTCACTGATCAGTTGCTTTAGGTTTAAAAAAAAAAAAAAAGGGGGTGTTTTTTTTTTTTTTTTTTTTTTACTTTTCATACGCCCTAACTCCGCTGAGTGCTGATCAGCATCGCACATAAGTGCGCCGCTGATCAGCAACTCCTCCTTTTTGGCGTAGGGGCGTTTTTCCCCCCCATATATCCTACCGCCACTGTCTGCTGATGAGTGCCGCACATAAGTGCGGAATTTATCAGCAGCTCCTATCTTGGCCTAGGGATATTTTTTTCTTACTGTCAAAAAAAACCTAAAAAAACACTACTCTACATGAAATAAAGTTTTACACTACACCACTACACATTTTCATACCCCATATACTAGTCCCGGTATAAAGATGGCCCCCAGGGTGTTTTCGGTGTCGGACGCATACGCTATTATTGCCTCCGACACTGAAACAGCCAGTGAGGATGAATGGGGGATCCTTCTTTCCTCCATTCATCCTCATCATCCAGTGACGTGTCGTAGTGTAGTGTACGCTGCCCCCAGACACGTCTTTTCCGCCAGTACAGTCCTAATAAGAGATCACGGTATGGCGTGAAATTCTCCAAACTCTGTGAGAGTACCTCAGGGTACACTTACAGATTTAGGGTACGTGCACACTGCGGAATGGCGAAGGATAACCCTTTGTGCATTCCGCAGCTGGCACCCGCCGGTGGACTGATGTGGGCGCGTTAGTCTCCGCACTTGTCATAGACTCCATTCTATGCACGGGCGGATTCCGTTGTCCGTCCAAAGAATGAACACGTTTATTCTTTGGACAGAGGGCGTAATCAGCCAGTGCATAGAATGGAGTGTGACATGAGCGGAGACGCGCGCCTGCATCAGTCCGCCGGCGGGTGCCAGCTGCGGAATGCACAAAGGGTTATCCTTCGCCATTCCACAGTGTGCACATACCCTTACAGTGTATGAAGGAAGGGACACCCGAATCCAGCCCCCAGATGCCCGCCCCCCGCCATTCCTCGGAGTTAGTGGGAAGATCGTTCGGGAACTGATCTTCCCACTGCTGGATAAAGCTTACCACCACCTGTACGGGGATAACTTTTATACCAGCACCCCCCCTCTTCCGATCCCTCGCTGCCCGAGCTACTGTAGCTTGCGGCACGATCCGAAAATATCAGAAGCAGTAATAAAGCCCTAATATTTAGCAGCCATGGAGCGGACCCAGCGCTTCTGGATATGAAGGACACCGTATCGCACCAGAGCAACATTTTCCAGGTGACGTCCCACATACAGGAGAACGGGAGACCCCAGAAGAAGTGCAGAGTGTGGCGTAACAGGGGGATCAGGAAGGACACCATTTTCCAGAGTGACACCTGTCCTGATCACTCCGGCCTCTGCATACTGGATCGCTTCAAGGCACACCACACGTTATTGGAGTTCTACATTTTCTAAATTCTGTCCCTTATTCCTATTTCAGGGGTCACGTTGATCCAGGGATTATTCTGATTCTGCCAATATGGAGCTACTGTCGTCTGCCTCACAAGGGTTTTTTGCCTTCCTTTGGATCAACACAGGTTGAATTTGATGGACACCTGACATTTTCAACCTTATAAACTAATAATTGGCCTAATATCCCCAAATAAATTAGAATTGTCCCTTTTCCCCAGCTAAATAGGTATGTCCGCCATTCCCATTAGAGGATGCCATGATGCAATTACAAGGCCTCTGTGCGGCCAGGACAGTAGAAACCCCCCACAAGTGACACCATTCTGGAAACTACACCCCATAAGGAATCTAACGAGGGGGGCAGCGGGGATATGGCCCCCTGGTGACGGGCACACTTGTGCCGTGAAATTGAAAAAAATGTATTTTTTTATTTTCACGGCACATGTTCTACACATGTGCCCATCACCAGTGGGGTCCATATGCTCACTGTACCCCTTGTTAGATTCCTTATGGGGTGTGGTTTCCAGAATGGGGTCACTTGTGGGGGGTTTCTACTGTCCCGGCAGCACAGGAGCTTTGTAACTGCGACATGGCCTCCATCCTCCATTCCAGCCTCTAAATGGCACTCTGTCCCTTTGGTGGCTTGCCCTGTGCCCATATGGCACATTATGCCCACATGTGGGGTATTTTCGTACTCAGGGGAAATTATCATACACGTTTTGCGTTCATTTTCTTTTTTAACCCCTTGTGGAAATGGAAAAAATCAAGGCTAGACCAACATTTAGTGTAAAAAATGTTTAATTTTTACACTAAATCATTGATCTTGTCCTGATTTTTTCATTTTCACAAGGGGTTAAAAGATTTAAAAAAAAAAAAAAAAACACAAAATGTGTAGAGCGATTTCCCCTGAGTACGAAAATACCCTACATGTGGACATAAAGCGCCATGCGGGTGCAGGGTAAGCCTCCAAAGGGAAGGAGAGCCATTTGGCTTTTGGAGGCTGGATTTGGCTGGAATGAATTTCGAGGGGCCATGTTGCATTTAAAAGGCCCCTGTGTTGCCAAGACAGTTGAACCCCCCCACAAGTGACCCCATTATGGAAACTACACCCCTCAGGGAATGTAACAAGGGATGTAGTGAGCATATGGACTCAACTGGTGACAGGTACAAATGTGGAACAATGTGGCGTGAAAATGAAATATTACATTTTTTACACTATAATGTTGGTCTAGCCTTGAATTTTTCATTTTCACAAGGGGTTAAAAGAGAAAAAAAAGCCACAAAATGTGTAGAGCAATTTCCCCCAAGTTCGTAAATACCCCACATGTGGACATAAACTGCAATGTGGGTGCAGGGCAAGCCTCCGAAGGGAAGGAGCGCCATTTGGATTTTGGAGGTTGGATTTGGACAGAATGGATGATGAACGCCATGTCGCATTTACAGAGCCCTTGTGCTGCCAAAACACTGGAAACCCCCCACAAGTGACCCCATTCTGAAAACTACACCCCTCAAGGAATCTAAAAAGGGGTGCAGTGAGGATATGTACCCCTGGATGACGGGCACATACGTGCCGTGAAAGTGAAAAAACTTTCACTTTCACGTCATATTTTTCTACATTTGTGCCCATCACCAGTGGGGTCCATATCCTCAATGCACCCCTTATTAGATTCCTTGGGGGGTGTAGTTTCCAGAATGGGGTCACTTGTGGGGGGTTTCCAGTGTCTTGGCAGCACGAGGGCTCTGTAAATGCGACATGGCCCTTGAAATCCATTCCAGTGAAATCCAGCTTCCAAAAGCCAATTGGCGCTCTTTCCCTTTGGAGGCTCGCCCTGCACCCAAATTGCACTTTATGTCCACATGTGGGGTATTTCCGTACTCGGGAGAAACTGCGCTACCCATTTTGTGTGTTTTTTTTCCTTTCATCCCTTTGTGAAGATGAAAAATTGAAGGCTAGAACAACGTTTTAGTGTAAAAAATACATTTTTCTTTTTTCACACCATATTGTTAGGAAAATCTGACAAGCACCTGTGGGGTCCAGATCCTCACCGCACCCCTTGTTATATTCCTTGAGGGGTCTATTTTTCTAAATGGTGTCCCTTTAGGGGTGTTTTTTAGGTTTTGGCACCCCAGAGCCTCTGCCAACCTGAAGTGGTACAGTCAGAAATGACCAAATATAACGGAGCCATTGAAATTCACTAGGCGCTCCTTTATATCTGAGGCTTGTGGTTGTGTCAAATAGCGCAATAGGGCCACATATGGGGTATTTCTATAAACTGCAGAAACGGGGCAATAAATATTGGGGTGCATTTCTCCGGTAATTAGTTTATAAATATTAAAAATATTGGATTACAATAAAATCTCTGCACAAAAAATTAAAATTTTCAAATTTCTTACACACTTAGCTTTTATTTCTGTGACTCTCCTAAAGGGTTAAAAAACTTTCTGGATGCACTTTTGCAGAGTTTGGGGGGTGCAGTTTCTGAAATGGGGTGCTTTGTATGGCGAACATACAGGCCCCTCAAATACACTTTAAACCTGAACAGGTCCCTAAAAATATCTGATTTTGAAATTTTACTGAAAATTTGGAAATTTGCTGCTTATGTTTTACGCTTTCTATTGTCTAAAAAAAATGAAAGATCGTTTAATAAATGCCACCAATATAAAGTAGACCTGTTGCTAATGCTATTTAATATATAATTTATGTGGTATAACCACTTTCTGTATAAGCAAAAAAGTTTCAAAGTTGGAAAAATGCATTTTTTCACAATTTTTCACGTAATTTGGTTTTTTTTCAGAAAGATTCGTTATAAGTATCGACTCCAATTTACCAGAAATGTAAAGTACAATATGTCACGAGAAAATCTCAGAATCAGCTGGATAGGTAAAAGCATCCCGAAGTTATTAATGAATAAAGTGACACTGGTCATATTTATAAAATTTGTCTCTGTCATTAAGGCCATTTCAGGCTTTGTCTTTAAGGGGTTAATGGAATTCAGCATCAACAGAAGGAAAACACCAAATTCATCATGAGTTTTATGTCACTGGACACACATGTTAGCTGCAAAAGATGTATTACTGTAATTGCTCTTTGTGACCTTCACAGGCAACCTACAGGCAAAGAGATCTGATGACATTTTAAAAAAGTCCGTCATGCAGATCCCACAATAATGACTCAATACTGCTCTCTAATTTCCATTAGTTATATGTATACTAATAACCTTGACAGGATAGCAGTCTAAATCTTACTGATGTACTATCTGTACTCTTTATGATGGATCTGTAATCAGATCTCCATCTGTTACACTCAATTTCAGGTGGGTTTCTAGGTAATTTAAAAAAAAATAAAATGCTGCCCCACCATTAAAATAATAGAGACATTAGTACATATTTAAATCAATGTAGATCAATTTTTCTACTTTAATTATTAAGTCTTATTAAAGTTTTTACACTTATAAGCTCTTACTTCTAGAGCCCCCTTATAAAATACACTATGGGGGAGATTTATCAAAGGGTGTAAAATTTAGACTGGTGCAAACTACCCACTGCAACCAGTCACCGCTCAGCTTTAGGCAGTGCTGAAAAAAAGCTGAGCTGTGATTGGTTGCTGTGGGCAGTTTGCACCAGTCTAAATTTTACACCCTTTAATAAATCTCCCCCTAAGTCTCCTAAATTCAATATAATTCACACTGTAGCTCCCAAAAATCATGTATAATATACACTATACTGCTACTTAAGCAAAATGCCATATGACCAGTTAGCTATTACTAATGAGGACTACATAATGTCCACTTTAAACCAAATAAAAAGATTACAGTGCAGTCACATCCAGTGACTCACAGGTGACATCTCTGATCAGTCCTTCACTTCCCTTTTCCATCTGGCCCAAATTTTTCTTCCAGCCACAACTCTCTCCTTAACCTACCAAACATCTTAGGCTCCACATTCTACTAGCTCCCATATAGTTCCCTAAATGGTTATAATGACTCCATTATTTGTGTTTATAAAATTTATCAATTTTGTTGTGTATATACTGGTATTATTTGTAATATTTGTATTCCGTAACAGTATAGTTATCTAATTATTGACAGAGTCCTTCACCAGATGCATTTCCATAAGGCACAGGATACCAGATTGTCAGTCCTACATAGCCGTAAATACGGCAAATCTCTTGTTCGCATCTCCCATGCCCAAAAATACCACCCACCACATATAACTTATAAGCCATAGATAATTGTAAGTCAGCACTAAAAGCATTATTAGAGTATTAACCCTTAAAGAGAATTAAGCGTTGGGGTACTTTACATCGGTAAGGTTAGATAGCATGGGCCCACTTACTTGGCTTGACAAACAGAATATGAGATTCAACTTTCACAAAGAACCGGAAAAAAAAAAAAAAATGAAAAGCCAAGGGGCACCTTGTTTGAGGGAAACCCAAAGGGGTCCAATACTAATCAGTAGTTGAAGCAGATATGCGAGTAGAACATATGTCCAGAGCTTGTAACCCGCTGACCATGGGCAAAATTAGAATGTGGATAACTCTCCTGTGGTGAGTTGCACAAGGCCAAGTATAACCCCTAAAGCAATGAAAAGCCCCATAATGCATTACATCATGAAATTGCAGCTTTCATTTAGGACTTTAAGCCATAAAAGTAGGCAGTAACAGAAGAATAACCTAAGCCTTGTAACAGTCCCATTACTAGAAATATGAAACAGATGCAAACCCTGTATACTCATCCATCCTGGATCTCTCGGTGTAGTTGGCGTTCACTGGCATCCAACCACTTTAGGGCCGCATGAGGGCTTTAACGCTCAATTTAGCTGGGTAAAGCATTGAGTAAGCCACATTAAGAGAGCAAAGTTTTTTTTTGATGACCAGAAAATTAGAATCCTCTCTTGGTAGAAAGATCTTTATAATTACGGGCAGCACAAAGAATCAAGTCTCTATCCCTGAAATTCAGGATTTTTAAAAAGATAGGTCTTGGTGGCACCCCTGGTTGAGGTGCTCTGAACGGCACCCTGTGCGCCCTTTTTATGTCATTGCCAAACATATTTGTTAGTCAGGTTTCAAAGACTTCTACTGCATCACAGCCCTCAGCCCTTTCAGGAACTCCAATTATACTCAGATTATTTCTCCAGAGACGGTTCTCTAAGTCGTACATTTTTGAGATAAGTAAAAGAGACATTATGAACTACTTTCTTCATATCACAGGTGGCTGGAAATTGTTCCCCCAATTTACTAACTCTGTTTTTCATGGTATGCATTTAATAAATGACACCTCCGGTTTAATAGATTGCACATTGGTGCTCAGTGACAACACTGCAGCATATGCAAACCTATTATTCGGCTATTCACCTTGCCAAACAAGCCTATTTCACCTCCCTC